>NC_085137.1:516123610-516185633 GCF_035046485.1 Aedes albopictus | reverse complement strand
TCTGAGGGACTCCCAGGAGGAGTTTCTAAAGAAATCCCAGGAGAAAGTGCAAAAGAAGTCACAGAGAAATTCTGGGAGAAATCCTGAAGGAATCCTTAGAAGAGATTGTGTAGGAATTCCTGTAGCAGTTTCTGAAGGAATTCCTGAAGAAACCCTAGGAGGAATCCCGGAAGCAAGTCCAAGAACAATTCCTAGGGGAATCCCTAAACAGTTCCTGGAGAAAGTACTGGATTAATTCGTGGAAGAGTTTCTGAAGGAGTTCAAGGAGGAATTTCTGAAAGCAATTCATGAAGAGTTACTGGAGGATTTTTTTTTAAATAGAGCTATCTAGTCGAATTCCTGGAAGAATTTCTGTTGGAACCCCTGGGAAAAATCTGAAGGAATTCATGTCTGCAGTAATTTCTGGACAAACTATTGAAGAAAGCCTTTGATGGACTCCTATGTAATTCTGAAGGAATTTCTGGAAGAAATTCTTGCTAAAGTATTTTATATCATTCCATGCAAGATTATTGGAGCAATCTCTAGTGGGATTCTCGAAGGAATATAAGGAGAAATACCTGATGAAATCTTTGAAGGAACACCTACAGAGTATCTAAAAGGATCTCTAGTGAAATTTCTTTTGGAATCCCTAGGGAAATTTCTGAAGGAATCTCCAAAAACAGCGCTGCAAAAATCACTGGAGGAACTTCTAAGGATATCCCAAGAGAAATTCCCGGAGGAGTGCGACGCCCATGAAGGGAGAGGGGGCGGGGGCGATTGCGTCGATCGCCAAGAATTGAAGAATTAGGGTGGATGGTACGGCAGAATAGACGACGGTAGAAAAGTCAGGGCGAAGGGTAAGGAATAGGATAAGGGACTACGGTATAGGCTGGGTAAATGATAGGGTAGAGATTTAGTGTAAACGGTAGGATGGATGATAGTAGATCTACTCTACCCCCCCCCCCTTCCCCCAAAAAGTCTACGTGGTTTATGAACAGCCCCTAACTGTGTTATTGTTTTCTCCAATTCAAATAAGGCCACTCCCAGACAACCAGTCATCGTATAAGATGTTGCATAAAATGATAAAGCGGAGGCCTTATACGTGCATGCCTCCATTTAAGCGCACGTAAAATGTACGCATATCGCCTCCACTTTAACATCTTATGCAACATCTTATACGATGATTGGTTGACTGGGCTTCTACTTCCTTTTTGTCCCAGTGCTTGTTTGTAAAATTTGTACATGAGGGAACATCTATTTATTATGTAACGCTAAATTCGATATTTTTGAACTCGGTGGTTGGTTCATTAGGATCTGGTGGAATCCATAATGTGCTTTTGTATAATAACTCCAACTTTTTTGTATGTGTCGTAACGCTAGGCTGTATTCCCTATTCCCCTGGAGCGTAACGGAATCTTTTAAACCCCTATCTCCGTTATTTGGGGACGGCGCATAATGAAAGTTGAAAACTTAAACTAGTTTTTATGCGCAATGTTGGGAAATTTCGGCATTTATACAGCGGGTTGCACTAGTCTTTCCAAAGATCAAATTAAGTACTAATTTTGAAATCATATCACGATGAGATATTGAGCAGATATTTGGCAACTTTTTTAAAATCTCATCAATATCATGTTAAGATATGGCATCAAAATTTGATCGTTTTAAGATATGATTATGATATTCACGTCTACCCGGGTAGAGGGTAGGATAAAGGATTAGGGTTATAAATTGCTGCTGGGATTACTTCACTTATTTCTCCTGGTATATTTTCAATGATTTCGTTTGATATATATTCAGAGAATCCTAGTGGAGTTCTTTTAGGTATACCTGCTGGTATTCCTTGAAATATTCTTCACCGGATTTTTTTCGGGTATTTCTCTCGGGATTGCTCTCGATTATTCTCCAGTAATTCTTTTCGAGATTTCTGCTGTTATTCTTTCAGGAATTCCTGATGAGCTTCCAGCCATTGCTCTCAGTATTATTCCTGATATTGATCCTTTAGAAAATTCTCCCGTGATTTTTTCGTGGATCACAACCAGGATTGCTTTAGCAAATCTTGAAATGATTCTTCCAAATCTTCTAATCGGCATTCCTTGAATACTTGCCTTAGGGCATCTCCAGGAGCGTTATAAAATGTATGGCAGTTTTAAAATGCATCTGGAACTGCATCTTGACCATCTTCAGCAGGCGTTTCAAATGTATAAGATCGAACAGTTTTGTTTCAAAATTTGTAACTGGCATACGACCCCGTTCTATTTTTGCACAAATTTGAAACAAGATTTTGACGCGTTCTATTTATGTTGTTACCATGGCAAATCATATGTATGCCCTCTGGGGACATCATTCTACCGAGTCCAACGGGGTTTATGATTTATTAGGTCGTTGACAAATAAATTTACCGATTTCCGTAAGAAGTATGCATGATTTAGAACTGCTGCTGAAGACGCCCTTGTTTGAGTTCTATTTTCGACAGTTACAAATTTTGTAACCGTTTTAAAAATATAACTGGAACTGAAACGCTCCTGGAGATGCCCTTAGAATATAGGCTATATAGCTGAATGCTGTTGGATTACAAAAAAAGGGCAGTAGGCGTTGCCACGTGCAGAGGTATTTTTTTCGCGTTTCCGCTGACGGCTGACGGTTTGACCGCTACGCCATCCGGATGGTTCTTCGGCGGGTGAGAAAGTGTGAATTATTGATTTTGAGAAGGTTTGTGTTTAAACTCATGATTGTGTTCAAACTTGGTTCCGTGCTACTGGAGCAGCTGACAGCGCTACGCCATCCGGAAGTGTTTAAGATCCTTGTCGGTGATTGCATGCCGCTGCCAGCATGGGGTTCACGCAATTGGTGCCAAAGTTCGTATAGACAGTGTCAAAATAAATCGTCAATGTCGTGTTTTACCATTCAGTATTTTTTCGGTTGTAAAATTGTTGCGGTATGATTTTTTTCTCGTTTGTTTTTGGCTGATATGTATGTACACTATGTACACTATGTAATCAAAATCAATGATTCGCGAGTGGTTCCTGAATCAAACAGTGTGGCCTCATAATTTCTGTGAGAGCGAATCGAGTGACGTGTGTTCCAATGATGACTGAATGCGTGCGCGATGATGGTGAGACGAGGAGCATGCCAAACAAGCCTAACTAAATGCGCCGTGAAGACGTTCCCATGGTGATGGCAGCGCTACCTTGGATGGATTCCGGTGAGAATGTTCTGATTATCGTTACTACAGTCGAACCTCCATGAGTCGATGTTCCTTGACTCGATATCGACTCATGGTGGTAAACTTGTCCATACTGAAACAATATTTCTGGGTTACTATGATGGTCCCCCCCAAAAGAGCTTCCCAAAGGATTCTGGTTCCACTATTTACTCGATTTTTCCTTGAGTCGATGGTCCCTTCAATATCGACTCATGGAGGTTTTACTGTACAACAAATTGAGCTAAATGCCCGCCAGTTTTGAAGATTATCTTTGAATCCGGGAGTGTGTTTGCATTACCATTATCCATTTGATAACGGTAATGCACACATGCGGGGCTTATTGTAAGTGAAAGTAACTTCTGAATGGACGTGTCTCTCCAGTCATTCTGAAAAGGTTCTCTGAATCTGCAATAGAGCTATCACCTTCTAACTCCCGGATTGAAACTTTTTGAAGTAGCATCAAAATTGTATTGCAGAAATATTTCTTCAATAATATCTTTGCCGGACAGTGGGTGTTTGTTGGATCAAATACACAAACGTAGTTGATTACTGTTAGATTTTTTTTCAAAGATCCCTTTCCGCATTTGGTAATGCATTCTTCTAGGTGTTCCTACTACGATTTCTTCAGGGGTTCCTCCTGGTATTCTTCCGAAGATTCCTTCAGGGAATCTTGGCGGGATTCTTTTAGGTATTCGTACTAGGATTCCTGATGGGGCCTTTTCAAAGATTCTTCCCTGATTCTTTGGCATTTCTTATGGAATTTCTCGAATAATTCCTCCCGGGATCTCTTCAATTAGTCTTTCAGGGATTCCTGCCAAGCTTCCAAATAGGATTCCTTCCGATATTTCTTCAAGGATTCCATCAGGGATTCCGTACGGGATTTCTTTTGGCATTACTTCAGAATTTATTTCCGTGATTTCCACGGATTTATACACGGCATTTTCCTCCAGCGCTAGTTAGAGCTAATGAGACATTATAGTGAGAGTACGAGAATAAAAATAGAGAAACTGAGATAAAAAGGCTCATTGATGCATCTAGATATCTTTAGTAAACCATGATGTCATCTGACAGTCATTTTCTTTTTTTCCTCTTGTTCACTTATTATCGATACATTGTATATAAACGGATCAGAATACAACGATTTTGTACTATTGCCAAATGTGCTAAAATAGAGCTTGGAAAAAAAAAAAATACCAGATGTTAAGGACCCACATTGAAGGATTTTTTAGAACTACACCATCGACCTCTAAATTTTTCGTAAAATCAAGTTTATTTTATTGGAACTTGGCTGTTGATAACACATTTTTATGAAGATTAAAATTGTGAGACACCTGTGGCATTAACGGGTTAGGCTAAAGTTTGCTTGAGAATGATTTATTCCATTCTTATGCAGAGGAGATGTTCGTTGGATATTGGTCCTTCTCTATAATAGCTTTTGTGAAATCTTTTCTTGGGGATAACCGTAAAACGTTGTTTTAAACTTTCTTTAAAAGTGGGAACCATCCAAGAATCCTTTGACTAGAGGGACGCGAAACAGCTCAGCTCATAGTATGACGAATGGATTGTGTATTTAGCAAATAAAAATATCACAAAGCAAAACAACTCGCATTGGCCATGGATGGAAATGTAAAGCGTTCTCATATACGGAGAAGGAGCTGCCGTGTGACCCATATATGGGATTGCCATCTTCGCACTAGAAGAAAATTCTTTTCTTCAACTCACTTAAACTTTCCATGCCATGGTGAGCTGAAGCGAATGAAACCACCGAAAGAAAGCTGACTGCTCCTAGGACGCCTGAGAAGATAAACGAGATGAGCGCGGCCCAAACCCAAAGGATAATACATCACATACGAACGTATCCTATACCCACCCACATATATGAGTGTGCTTTTTGATGAAAAATGACATCCCAAATTAATATCGCCTCGTTATGTCGCTTGTTTGAGGGAGACGAAGCTCCGGAAGCGGCGCGTTTGGTCTGCTCGGTTCCATGTAGGTATATCTAGGTAGTAAAGTGAAAACGCGAAGAAATGGCTCACTTCAAAATGGTTGAAAGCTTAGTCTGATCGTAAACATTTCAGTAAATGCAGATTGATACATAAACATAGTTCATGTAAGCACATACAAACAGACGTAACACTTGCGAAATTTGCATCGATCACGCTTTTAACGATCATTTTAATTTTTCATAGTTGTGGCTTTTGTAGTAAACACGTCTGTTTCAGATTTAAACTAATACAACAATGACATTTATTTCTCATCATCCAAAGCCCAGCCTACTACATCTCTCCTTAACTTTCAATAAAATTGAAATAGTGTGTAATGCGTTGAGTAATGACTGTATCGATGAAACCTATTATAATGTTATATGCAAGTACAATTGCTCGCTAATGATTTATATACAGCTTGTGTTATCACTATTTGCTATGCTAGGAAACTGATTTCGGAATCTTGTATTGAAATAATTGATAACCGTCAGCTGACCTCTCCAGAAATTCGTGCTTGCAAAGCTAGCCTTTATCAGTATCATCCTTCAGGTTGGAATGGTAGTCTTGCGTACCTAGACAATTAAAGCATATATCAGAAAAGTAATTTTCAAAACAAAATGACATTTAAATACTTATCCTTCCGCATTACTTTTTTTTTTCTTCATCATCCGGTGAACATCTTACCTCTGTTATTTCAATTAAACAGTTTTGTTATTCCTTTGGCCCTCTAATCGGAGATTTCGTATATCATTGATAATTTGCATCAAAACCTAGAATAGTTGAAGTATTAAATATCAAGTGTTATCTTTATATATTCCAGTATCCCTGTACCAGAAAATAAATTGAAGATCAATTAACTTCCTTTATTTATTGGTAGACTGGACTGCCAAATGGACTGAGATGAATCTCCTACATTTGGTCTTCTCTAATGCAGACTGAAACATCAAGTTTCCTTTGCGTTTCCCTTTATCATAGATGGATTGAAGTCTCAATTCCTTCATCTCATGATAGACTGGAATGCCAAATGGACTGAGAAGATTCTCCTACATCTGGTCTTTTCTTTTGCAGACTGAAACTCTAAGTTTCCTTTGCGTTTCCCTTTATCATAGATGGACTGAACTCTCAATTCCTTCATCTCATGATAGACTGGAATGCCAAATGGACTGAGAAGATTCTCCTACATCTGGTCTTTTCTTTTGCAGACTGAAACTCTAAGTTTCCTTTGCGTTTCCCTTTATCATAGATGGACTGAATTCTCAATTCCTTCATCTCATGATAGACTGGAATGCCAAATGGACTGAGAAGATTCTCCTACATCTGATCTTCTCTAATGCAGACTGAAACATCAAGTTTCCTTTGTGTTTCCCTTTATCATAGATGGACTGAAGTCTCACTTCCTTCATCTCATGATAGACTGGAATGCCAAATGGACTGAGAAGATTCTCCTACATCTGGTCTTTTCTTTTGCATTTCATTTTATCTCTTTTGTGGAAGACTTAATATTACGGCAAATGCACTAGGCCTGCTCCATATTTGGTAGAGAACGCTTTCGAATCAGAGTATAGAGAATTTCCTAGAATTCACAATCCTCTCCATTACTTGTTTCTTTTGTGCGCTCCAAATTGATTATAGGATAACATTATCCGCTTTATTTGAATTCCGATCAGAACATACGTAATGTTCTTTACGCATCGAGCTACGATTTCAACAAATGTTTCCTGATTCAGGCATAAGAAACACTCACTCAATTATGTTTCTACTTTGGTCGAGCAAATTCTTTCTGCCTATCGCGTTCTCTATTTTATCGCTAATCAATGGCAGAAGAAAGACGTCGAATGACTTAAGTAAATTTGAATGCCAAAACCGAACAACACATATTGACATTTTGAGTCTGTTGTTTTGGTTTGGAACATTCATCTAGCATTATTGATTGGTTTTAACACCAAAATAAGCTCTTCATAATCGTAATGAAACTTTCAACGACACTGGGGATGCGTTTTATTTTAAATCGACTAAATTCCATTCAGGTTCGAGGGAAACCTATGTAAGGATTATCATACCGATACCCATGTCAAGCTGATTCATTCCCATACTCTCTATGCTTCGTATGTTCGTTTCAGTGTACTATCATTTGCGCATTATTCAAATTGCGTTCATTCTCGGTGCTCTGTTTTCTTACTTAATATTTTGCAGTTGCCTTTCTTTCGATGTTTCATATTACTAGCGTTTATTTAGGTGAGTGAGTTTGTTTTCTACTACTTGTCCTGAACTTCGTATAAACCCGTGATATTGAATGTTGCTTCTACAACAATTCGCGCTGCCAACTTCCAGTCAGCATCTCAGAATCATCGAGACGAATCAAGTATCACATCTATTGCTGTTTGTATTAGTGTGATCGGAGAAACGTCAGACGCCCTTCAGCTGATTGGCTGGCGACGACTCTGACGATGGTTTCACCCGGGATGTATTCATTTTGTCTTATTCGGTAGGGTGCAAAATTGACAATATGGTTTGAAATTTTTTTTTTTTTCATATGGTGTATAGTGTATAATTTGAAACACCAGTATTTTTGTTATAGGATTATATGTATCCTCTTGATCTGTTAAGCTTAGGTGTAGAGCTATTTCTAACAGTTGAAGATTATAAACATTTCTTCAATGGGATTACAATTTAAATTCTAAACAGATAAACATGATCTTTATCACATGGATTTTAAGTTTATACATTTCTTCTGCAACATTACAGCATTATTCATTGATTTAACGAAATAGAGAGTTAACATTTAATTGGACACGTAAGTTATCATTAGATAGATTGCATACTAACCAACACAAACATTCAAGCAACGCTTTAAAGTACAGAGAATATATTGATGGAACAGAATTTTTCGGGTGTGAGTCTATTACGGGATAACATCTGCAATACTGTGGTTATACTTTTGACATAGTGCAACCAATGATACAACTATAGTCTAGTCTGTAACTGCTCAAATGGTTTCTTCCCATTTGATTGAACGAATGCATCATTTAACAATACCACCAACCCTTGTCCTTGTGAGATTATATTCAAACTTCATAACAAAGTTTATGAAACAAATGTCTTTTCCTAGCAGAACCCAACTTCTTTTCTTTTTTTTTAAGCTCCTCATTGTACTAGCTTGAAGCGGTTTTTAAGTTTCGTTTTCACTATCGCTTGAATGTTGAACTGTTGGGTTCTTATACTGTAATCAAGAATTTATTGAACTTCAATCTTGACTCTTACATGCATTGTAGCTATGTATCAAAATTGGTTGGTATTGAATTTATATAATTGCATATTTATATATAAACATGAACTCGAAGTCCCTTTGAGTCAACAAAACTCACGAACGGATGAACCAATCAGGATGACTCTTGCATGGTTTGATCTGTATTTATGGTGGCTGTTTTATAAGATAAAAATTACAAAAATCAACTAAAAGCAAAAATAATTATGAAATTACTGGACTTGTAATGACCGGCGAAATTTAAAAACAATCGCAATAAAACCAATCTAGTGTGCGTTGCTAGAATGATCCGACAACAACTGTCAAACTACCACAACCAAATGGCACAACGTCTGTCGGGACAGCTAGTTATTTAAATATTTGTATAGCATTGTCCAAATTGAATTCTTATACCTAACAATAAAACCTCTTGTAATGTATCCAAAGTTATACAAGAACTTATAACCTTAGAAGATGTCAACATCCATGCGTATATTAAACAACAGCTGCAGCCGTAGTGCTAAATGGAAAGCTATCCTTCGCGACCCTTCCACTTCAACTGAACGATAAACGATGGACTATTTTCCATAATATGAGCACGATTCACATATTGTGTGCAATGATTGTTTCACTCAATTTAAAATAGTTAGAAATTTTCCATCACAAACCTCCATAGTCCATATCTCAAATCTCACATTATTTAAAAGTAATTTCATACCTGTTCAAATGCCCATCAACTAGACCAAACTTTCCTTTCCGTGTGGGTTAAACTACGCGTACTCCTTTGGCAGCTTACGTCAGTCCTGTTCCCTTTGGTAACTCCAACTCCTGGAGTGATACAATTTCTTCACATGGTCCGAAATCCGTCTTCTTCCTCCAGATCAAGTATCCTCCTTCATCTTTATGGTTTCTGAATCTTTCTTTTTATGTCTGCTTTTGAATCCTCAGTCGCCAATGTAGTAAACACGTCTGTTTCAGATTTAAACTAATACAACAATGACATTTATTTCTCATCATCCAAAGCCCAGCCTACTACAGCTTTCACAACCAGAGGCGCGCGCATCGTTTTTCTATGCGTTTGACGTTTCACACTAGCGCCTTCTGTTGACGATATTGCACAACACAGTGAAACGTGCAACTTTTCCAGCAGGTGTTGGTAGTGTGAACTGGGCGATGGATTTCCATGAAAATAGTTCAAGGTGTTACGTCTGTTTGTCTGTGATGTAAGTCTGCGATCAACTGAAACCTCATTCGACTTACACCTATTACATATCATGGTGCTAATCCATTTTGTATGTGAGTTTCATTGTTCTAGTTTGTTGGGCATATTCGGAAAATCCAATAAAGTTCAGACTATTTCATGTTCCTTCTAGATTATTCCCTACGTTCGCTTTCCAAAACTGAAGAAAGTCGAGTAACACATATAGATTGTTGAAGTGGGTATACCGTTCCGTCTTTCCGCTTTCGCTTAGCTATTGTGCTTCTCGCGAAGTCTGTCAAGAGGATACTATATGGTAGGTATTATCTCCAGCTTAAGGAAGCCCCTCTTTGTTAGTGTTACACTCGAATGGTACACTCGTTGTCGCCGTCGTAGTCGTCACCGTATGTGTGTGCGTGGTGTTAAGCGGTTCTATTTTTCTTCTCCGGTCCGTTTACTAATCAGCGAAAAAGGTCGGACTGTCTTCCTACTATGAGATGAAAAACCGGAAGCCATCGTCACCGTCGTCGTCGACGAGGGCGATTTCTGACGGTAGTAATTTTCCATTTCCGGGCATCCAGCTTCGGCTAATAATTTATGACAGCCAAAACGAAGCGAAGGATAAATAAAATTAAAACATGTTAGCGTAGTGAGCGTAGGAGGCGATTTGTACCATCGTAGGTGGCTACGACGAAACGTGAAGAAGCGATGTCCTTGCTTCAACAGCGGGTTGCTCTGATCCCATTTCTTTTTCGCCGAGACTGCTGTGATTTAGAACAGCAGGACACGAATGGATTAGGCGAACGCACGGAGATGGAGCCTCTGCTGAGCACACATTTGCTGACAAAGTTGTCAGGTTGAATGGATTTACAACGTGTGCCCTTTTTTCAGTAATGGTCGGATTTACAACTACATTCTCTAGAACGAGACAGGTTACTCAGCGGGAAAATGATCCCCAGTTGAATCAAAATTCCCCATTCGTACTGTAAGTTTAATCTTAACGGTTATCCTCCAACAACAATCACGTGCCCCAACTTCGCGAACGAGCGTGTCAATAGTTGGCGCCCTCTATCTCGGTGAGAAACTCGCGACGCAACTAAATTAATTCATTACGTTTTATGAAAATGCCGGGAACGGGCGGCGAAGAAGCTGAAAGTGCTACCTTTATCCAGTCGCCATACGATCCGGACTGCCAACTATAGTAATTAGCTACACTTTGGACAATTACTATCGTCTCGTACTTACCCCGTGTTTGAGGCAATGGTAGGCAAGGAGCATTTACCTTGAAAGAAAATGAACCGGAGAACGGTAGAACCGAGAATCAGATAAAATTTAAACTGCTCATCTCGGTAGCTACTCACCGGAAGGAGTTCCAGGAGCAGCACAAGACAAGAACAAACGTTTACTTGAAATTTGCATATTTACAGTGTAGCGGCAAGTCTTGGGTTGCCATGGTAGCGCCCTGGCCACTACTGAGGTGCTGGTTCAGAGAGCATTCTGCATTCAAATCGAAGCAACCCACGGGGCAGGAGTGGAAAGGGAAATTTGAAAAATTAAAGTAAATAATATGAAGGCGGAGATCGTTTTTCGGGTGAACTTTGTTTACGAGGTGGGTTTGATGGAAACTATGGAAAAGTGAATATTTTCTGTTGAATTATAATGTGATGGATGCATTCCAATGAAATTGAAATAAAAATTAGAAAGTGATGCGCTTTCACGTTTTTTGTTGTTGAATACTAGTGAAAGGTTACTCAAGGTTTCCCTTAACTGAACTTATTTCTCTCAAATACATTTTTTTTGGTGGAAACTGACGTGCAATTGGTATCAATTATAAGAAAACATCATAACAAAAAGCCAACAAACTGCCTTATAAAATTCCTTCTTTTTCCACAAGTTTTCTTGACAACTGATAAAGAAAGGAAAAAAAGATCGTAGCAGGCTATGCGCGCGAGCGGCTGCCATTTCAAAACTGTAAAATTTGGTGACACTGATGCTGGATGTTCGGCAAACGCAAATGGAAATCAATGATTTCGTCTCGAGAGTACTGGAATTCGAGTAATTTGGTGTGTTTGTTCCTCCATATCGTTTTGGTGCTTAAACGTTGACCAAACGTATCCTTTGAACTTAACTCTACCACTAACACCATCCAAATTCCCGTGACACCTAGGCCAAAAAGGACGTTTCATAGTATTCAGATTAAGAGGCCACGTAGATTTCTTGGGGGGAGAGGGAGGGGTCTGACCAAAGTTTACGCTCCATACCAATATTTTTTTCGTATGGACAAAAGTCTACGAGAAGGGAGGGGGGTCTGAGATGACCAAATTTTGGTCTGCGTGGGGACCAAATCTCGACCTTTGGAGAATTGTGTCAATCTAGTCTTAGAGTCAGTGATCAGTTCCATAGCTCTGTGCTTTAGTAACGGATTGGAAGGAGGCAACCCTCATAACAGCGAACTATGACTGCCCCTCGTACGAATTTGTGTGAATTGCGTAATGTTAATGCTAGAACCGCTGTGAGAATTCATGTTGGAATCACTGGAAACGATCGTGCAAGGATCAATAATGATATCACTGAAGAAATTCCTGAAGACATTTCAGTGCACTAAGGGCCAGAATCGCAATCTTGCGGAACTAAATTAATTACTCCAAAACGAAGCATTTTCGACACATGGTGTCTTCGACAAAGTTGTTTGACATCAGCAGAGGCATCTATTGCTAAGAACGTAGTAGTTCGCAACTCGTCCGAATAGGTGGCGTCACCATCTAACTTCTTTGTTTTACGTCCTAGACACTTGAGGTCTTTGGCAAAGTTGTTTATTTTCGCAAAATAAACAACTCTTTCTCAGACGTCAAAATTCCACAGCCTACTGTTTTAGAGTTATTTAAAAAATAAAAACCAATCAATGAACAAACAGTTTTTTAACCTAATTTTGACATTTTTACCAGAAACCATGTGAGTTCATTTTTTTCCAAATGCATATGTGTCAAACCAAATACATTGTACGGGAATATGTTGAATATTATCATAAAAAATAAAAAAAAAATAAAAATACAAATTCGTAAAAACAGTGTGAATTTCATGCCTTAATATCTCGCAAAGCGCAAAAAATCGCAACTTCAAATTTTCAGCAAATACGAAGCAATACACCTAAACCTTATTTTACGTCCACTATTGGCTTAGCGAAATAAAATTCTACTGCCAAAATAATAATCAATATAGACATTTTTATATTTTTGTACATTTCTCCTAATCACGGAGATGTTTTAAAAAATAAAAAAATGTTGAGTTCGTTCATTGTCTTGGCGGTAGAATTTTTTATCGCTTAGCCAAGCATGGACGTAAAAAAAGGACGAGGTGTACTAAGTGAACATACTGACAAAAATTTGGAGAGGTATTTTTTTGTGTTTTTTAGATAATAGCTTTTTAGTAACAGTATAAATATAAGTAGTGCCAGCATGTAACTTTTTACTGTTACATATTAGACAGTTTATGTCTTCGAAAAAGTTGTTCATTTTGAGGAAGTAGGCCTCGCCGCGATCGGACGTGATTTTGTTTTGCCTGTCACGGTTTTTTTCGCTCTCCCGTTTTGTGCGGTTTTTGTGATAATTTGGCTAGAGCTACGCCATCCGGAGGTTTTAAGCATATGATTTGCGGAAGTCGTTTGGCACAATGGTTGTGTTGCAGTTTTGGAGTTCTAATCTCCAAATTGAAGATTTTCGTGTTGTGATTGTGGCCGGAAGGACTTGATATCGTTATTCCGCTAGTGACTGATTTGGTTATACGTCGCGAACAAGCGGACACCCACTTTGTATGCCGCATCGTATGCTTCTGCCAATGCTGTTAAGCTTTATTTTCTTGGTGTTAAAATTTTAAATCAGAACAGTGTGTTAGTGCATTGACTTGTAGTCTTGTGCTATCCAAAAAACATTGAGAACATTCGTACAACAACTATGCGCGCGGGTGTTGATCGTTTTTGTGGCGTGACATTTTTCAAGCAGTTATCAGCAGCATCCCACATCGAGAGGAACCTGGCTCAGATAAGACGATCATCAAATGGATATAAAACGACAAACTTGGTGAGGACGTTTCATGCTTCATATTTCTCTATTGCATATTGTATATTTTGAACCATATAATTGCAAATATCTCGGAGCGTTTGGTACGGTATGTCCACGCATCCTTCCTCCCCTGTAGATTCGAGAAGTAATTCGATGCTAAACGAAAGTTTATTATAGTCGAAGAATTTCAAAGAATCATCTCTGCGGTAAACGCTACGCAGTAGGCCTGGCCGCTTTGACGCTTGTGTCATATCTTTGATATGCTGCAAGCATCAATATTGACAAGAAAAATAATTGGGCGTAATCTAACCCGGTTATTTTCCAGGATGCTTTCTTGTACTGGCTGCGTATGCGTTAGATTAGATTAGATTAGATTAGAAAAAGTTGTTCATTTTGACTAAATAAACAACCCTTTCTTAGACGTCAAAATTCCACGGCCTACTGTTTTCGAATTATTTCATATAAACTAGATTATATTGACAAAAAATGACTCTAAAACACATTTTGATGCAATAGTATGAACTATTTTTATTGTTTTTACTTTTACGATACATAGTAGGTCATGAACATGTCAGTTTCGTGGAGCTTGAGTTTCACAATCTTCTATCAACGTCCTTTCCATCCAGGAACAGATCCACGAGCTTTCGACAAGATATTTCGCGCTCTAGAATTTAAAATGATTGACAAAATAGATTAAGCTTAAAGCATTTTGAAAATGACATGCAAAAAAATTAAAGATATCTTGACCCATGCTGACAATAGTAAACTGACATTTGCCTACTATGTATCGTAAAAGTAAAACAATAAAAATAGTTCATACAATTGCATCAAAAAGTGTTTTATAGTCATTTTTTATCAATATAATCTAGTTTATATGCAATAATTCGAAAACAGTAGGCCGTGGAATTTTGACGTCTAAGAAAGAGTTGTTTATTTAGTCAAAATGATCAACTTTTTCGAAGACATAAACTCTCTAATGTGTAACAGTAAAAAGTTACATGCTGGCACTACTTATATTTATACTGTTACTAAAAAGCTATTATCTCAAAAACACAAAAAATACCTCTCCAAATTTTTGGCAGTATGTTCACCTAGTATTGCTTCGTATTTGCTGAAAATTTGAAGTTGCGATTTTTTGCGCTTTGCGAGATATTAAGGCAAGAAATTCACACTGTTTTTTCGAATTTGTATTTTTTTTTTTTTTTTTTGATAATATTCAACATATTCCCGTGTTTGGTTTGACATATATGCATTAGGAAAAAAATAAATTCACATGGTTTCTGGTAAAAATGTAAAAATTAGCTTAAAAAACTGATTGGTTTTTTCATTGATTGGTTTTTATTTTTTAAATAACTCTAAAACAGTAGGCTGTGGAATTTTGACGTCTGAGAAAGAGTTGTTTATTTTGCCAAAATAATAATTGGGTTTGAGAAATCTTATGCGCCGTACAAAAATTTTTGGGTTCTCATACAAAAAATCTTACAAGGGGGGAGGGGGTGTCGGAAAATCGCAAAAATTCCCTTACGTAATTAATGGACAGTCCCTTAGTGCAGTGGTAATTCTCAATGGAATCCCTATAGTAATTCCTTAAGAAATTTCTGGAATACCTGTAAAAATTCCTTAAGGAATCCCTAGAGAAATTTCTTATTTAATATCTGGAGAAATTTTGATGATTTTTTCGAATAAATTCATGGAAGACTTTCTAAATTTCTGAAGAAATTCTAGGAGGAATATCTTGAAGACTCCCCAGAGGAATTGTTTTTAGAAGCCCTGGAAGCATAAGAAATCCGTGAAAGATTTTCTGAAAAAAATGTATTGGACGATTTCCTAAGAGAGCAAACTTGGGAAATGATCCAAATATTGATTTTCTTAAGAAATTCTTGGAGAAATTTCTAAAGGAATCTCTAAAGGACATTTTAATAAATTCCAGGAGAATTTCCACAAGTAATCCTTGTAAAACTTGCTGAAAGAAACACTGAAGAAATCCATTAAAAAGATTTAAGTGAAATTTTGGAAAAAAAACAAGAGGAATCTTTAGAAGATGTTTAGAAAGGATGAGGAAAAATATTTTGAGCAATCCATGGAAGGTTTTCTAATAGAAAACCTGTGAATATTCCTTAACAAAGTATTTTTGAGAGGAATTCCTGGAGAATTTTCTAATAGGGTTCGTTTGCATATTACGCTACACATACAAAATATAAAAATTCTCAAAACAAAAGTTGTTACGTGAGGAAGGGAGTCTAAAATGCGGAAATTTGGCGTTACGTAATATGCGAATCAACCTTAATGGTATATTTGGAGCAATTTTGGAGAATACATAGAATATTTGTCGTGGAGCGGCCTGAGATCGAATCCCAGGTGTGGGTTCTTTCTTCGAAGGGGAAAGGTCCTGGTCCTGAGATGAGCTAGCATCGCATTTAAAATCTCGTTCTAAAAGAAAAATGGTGAAAAATTATCGAAAACATACACCGGAGGGATTTCTTGAGGCATCTCTGATTGATTTTCTTAAGAAATCGTTGAATGAAGTTCTATAAGAAGCTCTGGAGGAATTTCTTAAAAAATATTAAAACTTTTGTAAAGTAATCGCTGGAAAAATTTCTGAAGGAGTTTTCTTAGTAAATTTCGAAGGAAAAACTGAAAAATCCTAGGAATCACTGCAGGTATTCGGCTTCTGAAAGAACCCGTGGAAGTTCTTTCTAAAAAATAAGAGAAATTTCCGATGAAATCTCTAAATAAACTTCTGAGAAAAAATCAAGAGGAATTCCAGAAAAAAATCATGGAAGAACATTAAAGCAACTAATGGTTGATTTTTTATCAGAATTTCTAGACCAATTTCTGAAGGAACCTATGGAGAAAATTTTCGACTGCGCCCCTGAAGCTCTTATGCAAACTATTGAGTGTTTTTTTTTTAAATAGAATCCTTTCTTAGGATTGTTTATTGTGTAACGTCCAATCTGGAAAAGAGGCTGAGCCTCACCGAACAGCTACTTACCTGCTCTACCGGTCTACAATCAATCATCAATATAATCATTTAATGCCAAGTTAGAGCTAACTTATCTAGATATAACATTTCAATCATCAGGGGTTACAATCTATCATTTTAATAGTTTTCTGATGAATGCTCTGAAAAACTGGATGAATTTTTTAAAAAATTTCTGAGATAATCGTGGAAAGGTTTTATGAAGGATCTTTTGAAGTGATTTTTGAATGACTACTTGGAAAAACTGTTGAAAGAATGTCTACAGGGTCTGCAGAATATCTGGAGGGTTGAAAAAAAAAACAATAACAGAAATTGAAGGAAATTTAAGATTTCTTAGAATCCATGCTTTCTTTTAAGACTGCACGGCTTAAAAATCAATATTTCGAAACTGTTTCATATTGTTCCTCTCATTGAATCACTGGAGGCTTTTCTTTAGGGATTTCTGGAAGTATATCTGAAAGAAACTGCTAAGAAAATTCTGAAAAAAAAACTTTGGAAGAATTCCATTAGGTATCAGTGACATACGGATAAAGGGAAGATATTCCAAAGGAATACGTGGAAAAATTCTCTGAAGGATATATGCATTTCTGATCACTGAAAAATTCATGCGGGAGTCTATGGAAGATTTTTTTTTTTAAAGAATCCAGAGAATATTTCTGAAGGCATCTATGAGCAATTTCGGGTGGAATTCACGGACTTTTCTTTGAAGAAGTTTTTAAAGTTTCTGAAGAAATGACTGGAGGAATGTCTTAATGAATGCTTAGATTTTTCTGGAAGACTTTCTTGAGCAATTTCTCAAAAATTCCCTAGAGGATTTTTTAAATTTCTTCAGAAAACTTTGGAGGAATTTCATAAAGTAATCTATAGAAGTCTTTGTAATGGAATCCTTGGAATTATTTCTGAGATGAATTTCTGATAGGATTCCGAGAAGAGCTTCTGGAGCCAAATAGTTTTACCACTGTGGCCGTAACATCGGCCTCGAATACGTTTGTTATGCTCGGTTTCACCGCCGGGGTCATATTGACCCCTCCGGCTCCAAAGAGTTAAGGAAACTTCGTTTTTTTTAAATCAAATCCATGGAGGAATCACTGGAAGAATCTAAAGAGGAATCTTGGAAGTAATCTATGCAACATTTTTAAGAAGGCCTTGAGAACTTTCTGGAGGAATTGATTTCTTGGAAAATTGGTGAAAATTGTAAAATGAATCTCTGGAAGTTTTTCTGACAGAATTGGGGATTATCTAACAGGAGGAAATTCGCGTCAATTAGAGCAACGCGGTGCGCGGAAGATTCGGAAGTTCACTTGCTGGGAGTTAGCTGGACGGCTCGAAAAGTAACACGGCTAAGGAAGCCTACCCCATGCCGGGGCCCGTGGCATAGTTGGTTACACGTTCGCTTCATATGCGGATGGTCATGGGTTTGATTCCCAGCCCCGGCACTTGCAATTTTTCGTCAGTTGCTCTTCCCCCTGAGAGTGGCTGACACTGACCCTCTTCTGAGCCCTCTTCGGCTCAAACAGACCCGGATTCCTGGACATCGATGAAATGCAACTCATAATGGACCCCCAATCGGACTGGTAAAGGAACAACAGCAACCCATCCACATCCTCGTGCTCTTCATTCTACCACGAATAGAGTAGAGCAGTGAAAGCAGCACGTAGGCAACCAGTTGGATATAGTAGAATATAATAGCATACATCTAGGCGCTGTACACAGTGTAAGTGCAGCTGTCAATTGTAATCGCTCACGTAGTGTCCTAGTGGACAATAGAGCTGTAAAAATTAGGTTAAGCGATTAAGAATAAAAAAAGGAAGCCTCCCGATAAAATTTTTTTTAGTCATCAAAAAAAAACTACAAGCGGCTCTTAGAACCGTCATAAACCCAAATTGAAAGGAATTAGGTTTTACGATGGCTCTAACAACCTCTACACGACTTCTTCGTCATCAAAATGTTACTTGGTTTCCGACAAATGTTCGTAGGGTGGCCAGGTTTTTGTCACGAGATAACAACCATCATGTTGTATTCCGAGGGTTCCCAGTGAATTTAGCTTACCCTGCTACAACAAATCATCAAGTAGATCATTCTCTTTTGGTATGATTGCACAGCCATAGGTTATCCTTAATATCCCTTCATGATAGGCTTTTCGGTCAAGCGATGTAATACTATTTTATCCGACGTTTCGACACTTGGTTTGGGCCTTCTTCAGGGAAGTTATAGGGAGACCGGTACGTTTTTGTCGCTGGTTGCTTGGCTTGACAAAAACGTAGCGGTATTCCTATAATCAAGGGTGAAACTACGGATTTTGTCAGGTGGTGCACTACAAGCGAATATTTATTAGATCATTAATTCAGAATTCATCGCCCCATATCTTACAGCAATGAATTAAAATTCTAGGGAGTGCCTGGCACCCCCGGTAATTTTACCAATGCCTACATATAACCTCTTTAAAGATGGCCAATATCTAGAGTCGAAACGTTGAATGAAGTCGTTGGATCACCCCGCTTATAATTTATTCTTACCAAAAAACTAACCATTGAGGGATAACTCTGCAAATTCGCAGCTCGTATGTACAATCGTCGGTCTCTGAATGGTCCGTTGATTAAAGTGTTAACTACAAACAAGATCAATAGAAAATTATTAGTTATTTAGCTTCAACCGAAATACTTTTATAAGGTTTAGTCCGGATCAAAAAAGAGGAAACCCAATCGGACGATTTAGAGCATCAACAAACAATTATTTTAAGCTTACTTGCGCTTCCAAACTGGTGACCTTCTTGCACAACGGTTCTCGACTACTATGATCATTTCTTCACGTTGTTTATAACAGCGAGCACATGTCTCGGGATATCGGAGTTAATCATCCACTCGTTATTTTATGACTGCATTATCAAATTCCTACAACTTTGTTTATCCTTGATTCGTAGTGGAAATTTTCATCAATGTAGATAAAGCAAATCCTGTTAAACTATTTTATGTTAACTAAAAATTCAAACGACAAACATCTTGCAATCGTTCGATGCTTATTCATAGGCATCATTACGCTACACTACCTGAACTGAACTATTTCGCACATATTGTCCACTTTTCTGTTTCTCTGGTGTCGTTACCGAGACGCGAGCATCTGCTTCGTTATTTTGACTTGCAATAAAAAAATCCTTTCGGGCCACTTCTTCCGAAACGATGGTGTGTTTTTTGGCACCGTTGTCACTTATTGTGGCACCTTTTCGCCGCTTCCGTCCATGGGGCGAACCAGATGCTGTAGGAAATGCATCAACGCGAAAAAAAAAATTGCGTTTGCACCGTTTACGGAAAAAGCAACCCTACACCGACAAAGTGCAGTCATTTTTTCGTTTGTCACGTGAGGTAAGCTTCGCACAAGCAAAGCAGGCCCTGCCGCTGCCTGGTTGGCCTCCTCGATAACGAATTTGATCCTACGCCGCCCCGTCCCAGGGTTGCAACAATTCGAGTGCCCTTCTGCTCTAAGCTCGCTTTCTTTCCCCTCACAGCCAGCAGTGCACTGACTGGCAGTAGGCGGGAAAGTGGAAAGTTTAGAAAGTTGACATCTGCTACAGCGTGGCGCTACCACCACCACACCGGCTGGACTTGGTAACGATGCTGTTGTTGGCTGGGGTTGGAGCCTCTTTTGGCCTGTGTAATGTGCCTAGGTGGAATGCAAATCGCGAATTTTCAACACCTAACGAGAAGTGTTAGTCGGTGTGTTAACTTTTTTTTTCGGCGAAAGGGTACGGTGTGATGCCATTTCGAGCGAATTTGTATCTGACACCACTATACCGAGCTTCGTAGAACTGGAAGCGGTCAATTCGCGCAATAAGCTTTGTTTATGAGTGTGATAGTGAGAAGCGATTTGTTAACGAGGGCTTATTCCGAAAAGAACAAACTTAAATTTGCTGGATAGTTTTGCACATTGAACTTGTAAATTTTCAACGCAATCGAAGCCATGTGGAACAGTTGGGCACAATTCTGTCTCCTAACCCATGAAGAATTAAATGGCAAACCAAAACCCAAATAAATAACACATTTTATCGTCATAACTCTAGCCGACATTTTTTAGCTCTTCGTGAAACTCTCAAGAAACATGTCAGTAGCATAATATTAAATCCAATCAAAATATCCGGTTTCAATTGATATGATTTATAAAGCTTTGGCAGATGGCTTAGTAGGCTTGGTGGAAATCAAACACGAGTTGTTTAAATCTTTTCCGACGTTTCGAACCATTTGAGATCTTTTTCAAGAATTCTAAAATAATTTAATGATCTTTTTGCCTTTCTCGTACACCAAATGTACTGGAAAAACTATATTTTCACTCCTAAAATGACTTTTTGATACCGTCTACCCCAGTTGGTTTGAACGGCACCTCATGCAAACCAACGGGGTTCATTTTTTAATTTGAACTTCTAGTAACCCTGTGGGCATCGAAAATCACACTGATGGTAACTCATTTCGCTGTTTTGTTTTGATTCTGCGTTCCGTTTCACCCCGTTCCATGAGCAGAATGACGTTTGAACCATTTTAAGTTTGAACGATGTGCAGATTAGAGGGGGTCAAATTCAAAAGTGTTCAGATTAGATGAGGTCAAACCATCGGGGGTAGACGGTAGTAGGACCGGAGGGCCGAATCACATACAGTAACTGCAACATGTTTACGTTTCACTTAGCGAACAAAATAGGCTAGAGGAACTGGTTCACTTAGCGTGAATGAGGATGAAGCATCTGTCAAAGAAAAAGTAGATCTTCATATAAAAAAAATGCTAAAAGTGACAGCTGCTTCATCCTCATTCACGCTAAGTGAACCAGTTCCTCTAGCCTATTCGATAACTGCAACGTCAGATATACGTCAACAATCCATCAATTGACGTTAAATGAACGCAAAATTCATTCAACAGTTCATTTGGGCTAACTTGGCGCACCTTTTTGTCGGATAGCGGTGCAGTAAATTTGTTGCACTTCCCGGACTTGCAGTTGAAAAGCATTGCAGTTAAACCGTTTGCACCGACCGGACGTCTACTTTATATCATATGACTTAGTTCAACGAATTGAGATGATGTCTGTGCGTGTACGTGTGTATGTATGTGTACAAAATATTTTTTTTTGGCAGTAAACCTCAACCGATTTTGATGACCGACGCACAGTGGTACCGCCATAGGCAAAAAATCGAAAAATTGATTTTCTAATTCATGATTTTGTATATTTTTTTATAAATAAATGATGTTCCCAAGAGTGCAGAAAAGTCATTTTTATATAAGTTTCTGTTGTATATTTTGTTTGAGTGCGTGGGTACTGTTATACAATTTGACATTTTCAAAACTGAATACAAGTTTTCAATAACCTGATGAACGGTAAGCAGGACAATAGTCTCAGACCATATCTGAATCGTTAGTGGTCTGGAACCGATTCCGGGTGTTCCTCCGGAAATGGCCAAATATAAAAATGAACCAAACCCATGCATGCGTCACATCAAATAGCGACTATTTTGAAAACCTGATGAACAGTAAGCAGGAAAGTGGTGTTAGACCAAATCTGAACCGGTAGTGTTCCGGAACCGGTTCCGGGTGTCTCGCTGAAAGTTAAATATAAGAGTAAACCAAACACATGCATACGACACACTAAATTGCGGCTTTTTCGATAACACGATGAACGATTAGCTAGAAAATAGGCTCAGACCACATTATAAACTGCCAGTAGTGTTCCGGAATCGGTTTCGGGTGTCCCACCGGAAGTGGTCACCCAAGCAACACGACTTGTTTCAAAGCCAGTAACAGCAACCTTAGTGCAATTTATTCACTGTCCATATTATATACGATAGAACACAATTGCTTCTTCTTTGAAACCCAAAAAGCGCAGATCCTGAATCGTTTGGCAACTTCAATGCGAGGGAATGATAAAAAATGGAAAAAAAGATTTTGTTCAGACTCGAACCATGAACAACGGGAGTTTTAACTACTCACCTTACATACTACACCAAACGCTCTGTGAGTGAAATGCTGCTCAACACACCATAACAGCTACTGAAGTTACTTGTTACTTCATTGCACCGTCTTTGTCACAAGTTAGAGAACTGTCAGAATGAAAAGACGCGCAAGTTTTTCGTAACACATCTGAAACATAATCTGAACCAAAGTTAGATGTTGCATGACTGTAGCATAGCACAGTTAATGCAAGCTGACTGTTATATCACTTGTGAGGAATATGTAAGCTCCGATGTCAAACACGAGGTTTTTCGTTATTTCTATGAAACAGAGCTAAAACTTCACGGAATAAATGCAACTCAATTGACATGATGGAAGTTGCGTGTGCTTTCGGTACAACTCATTTAGACCAAAGCATAGATAGCCACATTCTGGATGATGTTGCAGGTGCTGCTTGGGCAAATGTATGAATCAACTAAACTCATGCATGCGGAACATAAAATAGCGGCTCTTTAGATAACCTGAAGAGAGGTTAGAAAAAAAATAGTCTCACACTATTGGTAGTGTCCCGGAACCGGTTTTGGGAATCCCGCCGGAAGCTGCCAAATGAAAATGTGAACCAAACACATACATGCGAAACATCAAATAGCGCCTTTTTCGATGACCTGATTAATGGTTTACTAGGAAATAGCCTCAGACCACATTAACCTTTATGTGGCCAACAGCCCAGCTAAAACAGAATCTTATATGATATTGAATAGGATGCTAAAGTGGAGGCCATACGCGTACATGTTTCCATTCAACCGCGTTAATGAGTGCGTATATCACCTCCACTTTCGCAGCCTATTCAACATCATATGCGATTGTGTTTTGACTGGGAGGGGACCCAGATACCCAACGCCCATTTGAAAAGCACGGTGTAAAAAAAGCAAAAAAAATTGTCGGACACATAACGGTTAAAGACTACCGGTAGTGTTCTAGAACTGGTTCCGGGTGTCCCGTCGGATCAATTGTAAAGACGAAATAAACTCATGCATACGGTTCATAAATTTGCGGCGTTTTAAGAAAACAGATGAACAGTTGGCAAGAAACTAGTCTCAGATTATATTGAGGACAATCGGCACTGTCTCGAAAACGGATCCGGATGTCCCGCCCGAAATGGTGAAATTTCAAATTAAACAAAATCCACGCATGCGGTTGATGTAGCAGCAGTTTTTTGATAATCTAATGAGGTTACTAAGAAAATAGTCTTAGACCATTTCCGGGGCAACCGGTAGTGTTCCGGAACGGGTTCTGGGTGTCCCATCGGAAGTGGTCAAATATAAATGTGAAACAAACCCATCCATGCGATACATCAAATAGTGGCTATTTATGTAACCTGATAAACGTTAAGCAATGAAATAGACTCTTACCATATTTGGAACAATCGTTAGTGTTGTGGAATCGGTTCCGGGTGTCCCGCTGGAAGAGGTCAATCGTAATGGTGAACCAAACCTATGCATGTGGTACATAAAATAGCGGCTTTTTTGATAACCCAATGAACAATTAGCAAGAAAATAGACTCAGACCACATTTAAGCAGACCGGTAGTGTTCTGGAACTGGCTCCAAGAGTCTCGTCGGAAGTGATAAGATGAAAAAATAAACCAACCCCTTGCTTGAGACACATCAAACCACGGTTATTCTGGTAATATACACAGTTCGAAAAAATAATGTACTATTACATGATATATAATGCACATAATTGGAGCGTGATAAATGGTGTAGCTTTACATGACATTCTAAATTTATGATGTCATGTAAAGTTCATATCGAATGGTGTAGGTTTATAAAATGGCGCTGTCGTAGAAAATTAATCGAACACTATCATCACTCATCATCAATCATCCACAAAAAAAAATGCACACTGGATAAGCTTAGCATTTTACGTTTATTATCGTCTATGAAATAGTAAGCATGTATGATAAGTAAGCGACACATTTTCGGGGGTGAAAAATGTCCAAGATCAGCAGCAGCAGGATCCGTAATGGAAAAAAAGCACTACCGAAGTTCCATTGTAGGCAGCATCCTGATCCGATTTGTTTCTCCGGGTAGCGTGCGGCTGTACGTGAATGAAAAGAATACTTACTATTAACAAATGTATGCGATCTACTTCTAGAAAAACTCACTTTATTATGAAATAGGAAACTTCTTCCGCAAATAAACTTCTGCTGAAACTTCCCTGCAGCAACCTCTTCGAACACGGTAGCCATGTTTGTTTTGATCCGCTTGTCAGACAAAACAGTTGGGCGTGCGCATCTTTACATTATAGTCATGTAATGTTCGCTGTTTTTTCGTTGAAATGTTATGTCGTCCCACAAATTCCAGAGATTATAGACACAAAGTAACATTGCCTCATTAATATCGTTTTAAACACAATGGAATATTGAAAGGCGACCATTTTACCATCCAAGTGCGATGAAATTGATAGAAAATTACATTAAGTTTTTGATTACATGATCGTTGTTTCCGTTAGGTTGTGATTTACATGACGATTAATGTTCAGATTTTTTTTCTGTGTATAAACACTTAGCAAGAAAATGTACTAAGACTTCATTCAAAGCTACCGATAATGTTGCTGAACCTGTTCAGTGTGTCCCGCATGATTTGGTCAGATATAAATGTGAACCAAACCCATGCATGAGCCCAGGCCCGGATTAAGGATTGTAGGGGGCCCGGGGCCGGAGTAAATGTGGAGGCACCTCAGTGGCACAAATGCGATGAGCGAACAAGCTTTTATTTGTTTTTGAAAAATAAAGTTAATGTTTAGCAACCGGTTTTGGGAATCCCGCCGGAAGCTGCCAAATGTAAATATGAACCAAAGCCATACATGCGAAACATCAAATAGCGCCTTTTTCGATTATCTGATAATGGTTTGTTAGAAAATCGCCTCAGATCACATTAAAGACTACCGGTAGTGTTCTAGAACCGGTTCCGGGTGTCCCGTCGGAATTGATCAATTGTAAAGAAGAAATAAACTCATGCATACGGTTCATCAATTCGCGGCATTTTAGGAAATCTGATGAACAGTTAGCAAGAAACAAGTCTCAGATCATATTGGGGATAATCGGCCCTGTCCCGGAAACGGATCCGGGTGTCCCTCCCGAAGTGATAAAATGTAAAATTAAACAAAACCCATGCATACGGTTGATGCATCTGGGTTGATAATCTAGGTTACTCAGAAAATAGTCTTAGACCATTTCCGGGGCAACCGGCAGTGTTCCGGAACAGGTTCTGGGTGTCCCACCGGAAGTGGTCAAATGTTAAAGTGAAACACACCCATCCATGCGATACATCAAATAGTGACTATTTGTGTAACCTGAAGAACGTTAAGCTATGACATAGACTCTTACCATATTTGGGACAATCGTTAGTGTTATGGAATCGATTCCGGGTGTCCCGCTGGAAGTGGTCAATCGTAATAGTGAACCAAACCTATGCATGTGGTACATAAAATAGCGGCTTTTTTGATAACCGAATTAACAATTAGCAAGAAAATATTCTCAGACCACATTTAAGACCACCGGAACCGGTTCCAGATTTCGAAAATTTTGGCTGAATAAGCTGTTATTCAGCTATCATTGTTTCTTGGGTGAGTACATATTTGACGAGAAAGGCACTATCACCACTAGGTGGCTTAATCTGTTTTTTTTAAATAATGTTACATTGGTACAATTTAACAATCACGATTTTTTGAGTGCACTCACTTAGTTCAACAAAGTTTACCGATTCATGCTCGGATATTCTGCAATATTTTGCGCTGGTCGAATTCGGGCATTTAGTTTTGCTATCTTCCACCATTATTTTTTTCATATTTAATTTCGACGTCATTGTGTGCATCAGGGTGTTAACATTAGTGTTTGTGTTTGGTGCACAGTAGGCCTGGCGCCTGGCCACTTCAATGCTTGTGATGCATCTCTGATGCCTTGCAAGTATTAATAATAAAACGATAAATTATAAGAGTAGTCGTTTTAATTATTTTCCAGAATTCTTCTAGTGATGGTTAGACTGAACTGCTTAGTAACGTCTTCATAAAAAGATGTATCAGTTTGTAAAGTCCTAAACAAAAATTGACATCAATGGATCCGAGAGATTTTTGCTGGCAAATGGATGGTTCCAACTAATAAGTGTATCTGACTGTATCAACAATAAAGTTTAATATCGTCTTCATATGGATAATTTTCCATGCCTCCTATATTACAGTTAGCAGAAGAAACTTCATTCTCTTTGTGATCAATCAAGCGAAATATTCAGACTTCGCATGGTTCACTTCATTCTTCATCCATTTCCCTCTCATTGGATACAGTGTATGCATAAAACTTAATGCATGCAATTCTGCCATATCGAACAGCATCTACCAAAGATCGCCTCCGAGAACGTCCCGCCCGAAACCATGCTGAAAAAATGTTCCAAAGTCTTCGGAGATTGGAGTTGGGGTCATTTTATCGGGAAAATGATACTTTGAATGGGAGTTGCAATGCTTCTTGGAATGCCACCCACCGGCATTGAGGAGTGCATACTGCACATCCTCCGGCTAGATAATCTCGTAAACGTATATGTGTTCCTTCACACAGCGAGGTACGGAACCACTCTCAGCAGATTCATACCCCAAGTGGCGGGAAAGGGGTCATTTTTCGGACGACTCCCAAGGAGCTAGAAATACAGTTGCATGGAATATTCGGGGGATTCGACACGGTTCAGGGCGTCATTTTTCGACGGAAACAGAGCTGGGAGAACTCCATAAAGCGTAGCAACAACAGCTCAAGCTTCAGTGGCAGCAGTGGCAGAGTATCATCTCCCTCCCAGCTAGTGAGGTTGTTGGAAGCTGGTCGGTCATAGTGCACAACAAAACCGATAAGTAATAACATTAATAATCTTCTGGCATAGAATGCTTCGGCAGGATTGCCGAAGAGGAGAGAAGAATACAAACAGGATCCTCCGATGAACCGAAGCTTGAAATGGATGCCTCAATGCGATGTGCTCCGTTGTTGGCCGGAGGAGATGGAATATGTATCGTTCGTGCAACATCTGCATTCTCGAAAAATTGGTGTACTAGTGTGTCTCGTTTTTGGTGTCTTCATTTCGGCCCCAGTTCGATGAGCACAGGATAGGACTTTAAACGTGAGGGAACTTTCGAATCTTTGGGGATTGAATTAAGGAGAAACTTCAGAGAATACCAATATGGCTGCCACAATGGCCGACTTGGACCCCTACTCACGTTTTCAAGAGCACTAATCTTGAAAATTCGTAAACAAATGCGCTCGATTTGGAAAAGTTGCTTCTTTTTGCAAGTGAGCAAAGCCAGGATAAACAAGTGCGGCTTGGTTCAAGGCCTCGTTTGTCAGATTTATGCCTCTAAAGTTTGTATGCAAAGTTGCAATGGGATTTGTTGACGTTTCACCTTAAAGAACTTTAATAGTGAGCTATGAGAAGCTTTTAACTATAACATTACATGCTTAGGTTTATTTATTTTTATCTGAATCTCCAAGTAGAGTTTCTAACAGGAAAGGAGTTTTTCAGCTTAGTGTTCAGTGAGTTTGTCAACAGTTATTAACTGCTCAATTCATTCTAACTTTTCAAAATGCCGTATTCATCAACTGCATTGTTCAGAGAAAATTACCTCCCAAATTTTGAACTTAAAAAATCATGATTAGGTTTTACATTCTTAGACAGCTTTAGATAAACTTATTGTATGATATAAAACTTCAACTAAGAAGTTAGTTACTCGAACAGTCGCAACATTAGACTTCTGTGGCAAGTTATGCTAGGATACATTGAAAAAGTTTGTCAAAGACTACAAAGCGATACAACCTTTATTAAAAAAAGTAATACCCTTGGTGAACCTAGCAAACCATTTATATTTTTTATTGATATTATTCCTATACATAGACTCCCGTTCAAAAGTTTGGGGTCACCCCCTCAAAAACATGTCATTTTTTTAGGCCCATATCTCCACCAATTTGCATCCGATTTCAAAACCCTAGGTTTCATTCAAAAGATAATAAGTCAAAGAAACTTTGAACATGATTTAAAAGAAACTTTTTCAAAAAAAATTGTATGTAAACTTAACCCAAAGTTGCCAAATTTTCTAAAAAATGAATATAAACTTACGGCAGTGGCGCTGGAAGTTGGGTCGACCAAATTTTAAGATGAGAGCGGTAATATGACCCATTTTCTATTAGCTTTCAACTGCTTTTTACAGAACTTAGCTAAAAAATCTAGAAAAAAAGTTAATAAGTAAATTAATCCTTGATGTCATCGACCAAAAGTTTGGGGTCACTTTCGTAAAACATGGAAAAGTGATTTGGTAATATCTTCGTCATCTATAGTTGAATTTTAATTATTTTTGGCTAATTTCAAAGATAATTAACTAAATTTACGTTTGATGTCTTCAACTTAACGTATTTAACGATTTTTGTATATAAAAAAGTTATGTAAAGTTATCACATTTTACCACGCTTCAAAAAATGAGGCAACTTTACGTTAAGTTTTAGTATGTAAATTTCAACAAATATGTGTGGTTCAATGTCTATGCAGTAAGTATCATTCATTTTGTTTCAAATAAGCCAAAAAGAATTAAAATTGAATGAAAATTGACAAAGATATCAACAAATCACTTTTCCATGTTTTACGATAGTGACCCCAAACTTTTGGCCGATACATCATATTGAGGGGTGACCCCAAACTTTTGGTCGATGACATCAAGGATTAATTTACTTAATAACTTTTTTTTTTCTAGATTTTTTAGCTAAGTTCTGTAAAAAGCAGTTGAAAGTAAATAGAAAATGGGTCATATTACCGCTCTCATCTTAAAATTTGGTCGACCCAACTTCCAGCGACACTGCCGTAAGTTTATATTCATTTTTTAGAAAATTTGGCAACTTTGGGTTAAGTTTACATACAAAATTTTTTGAAAAAGTTTCTTTTAAATCATGTTCAAAGTTTCTTTGACTTATTATCTTTTGAATGAAACCTAGGGTTTTGAAATCGGACGCAAATTGGCGGGGATATGAGCCTAAAAAAATGACATGTTTTTGAGGGGGTGACCCCAAACTTTTGAACGGGAGTGTATCAAATGTTAAGCACCATCAAACAACCTGCATGTTATAGTTTTTGTCATAAGGATCGCTTTACGGTCTATTACACAGGTTTTTAGTGCATTCCATCCAAATAGTGTCTTTATGTAAACGGTTGCATGGATGATGATTTATAGTCAGCGTCCCTACGTCCTGAATTTACCGATGTCCAACAGGTAATCCTCCAACGTAGTCATTCTCTATGTCGGAATGGCTTGAAAGGAGACAATGTTTTTCGATGCACAGTTGTCGAAAGGGCAGTGTCATGCATCATATAGTAATGTGGCTCAAATCCGAGGAACATAGTTCAAATCACAGTTCAACTGAGGTTGGAAATTCGACTGGAGGTACTAATCAAGGTTCATCAGCTTCAGATCCACAGACGTCATCGAGAACAACCCAGGTAACAATTTGACGCAGTGCAAACGTTATTCAACTTTTTTTTTTAATTTTTATTTCTGTGTATTTTAACTACCTAGGGAATCGCGCTACTTGGGCGGTGGCTTCTATATTCGTCTGTTTTCCACTATAACTCAGTCAATCTTGAACCAATTGACACAATTCTTGGAATGCGGTGAGATAGGTATAGTATCTACCCGTGTACAAAATTTCAAGTCAATCGGTTCAAAATTGACCGAGTTACAGTGGAAAACAGAAGAAAATAACAGACGAAGAAAACCACCGCCCAAGTAGCGCGATACCCTACTTCCAATTCTACACTTTTTTGCCTTCATTTGAACAAAAACTGAGCACAAGAGGTACATTCCTTTATTTAGTTCTTGACACCTAATTTTGATAGCTGTTATTCAACTTTTAACTGATTTGAGGCTGATTTTAGGCCTCATATGCGCTTAATTACACTAGTTTACAAAATAAAATAAGTCGTGAACTTCTGTCAACGACCAAAATTTTTGAAGCACAATTAAGTGCTGATTTCGAAACCGTCCTTTAAAAAATTAAAGTGGAGCAGTTTTTAAGTTTTAGCTCAATATCGAGTTTCACCACTTTAAAAAATATGGAATTTACTAAAATTCAAATATCTTGCGTTTTGTTTAACCAATTTCATATCTTTTCCATAAATTAACAGGTGAATACAATACCATTTGATCATCTGAATGCAGGTTTTGCGTCAGATTGATGAAATTCAAGATATTGGCGAGTTTAAGGGACGATCTTCTTAAATTTTAGCCAAATTTCCAAAAATATATGAAGAAATGTATTTTTTTCAATAAGAAAAAAACAATCTAAAAATTCTTTCTCAACGTTTGTTTGACATATCATATGTAGGCAAGTTACAGTAAAAAAAATCAGCTCAATCGGAGCATTGATTACGAAGAATGAGATGTGTGAAGTGAGCGACGTTGCATAAAAATAGAACAAAAGTCGATTTCAAATCATCAACCTTTATGGAAAGTCGAAAAAAAATCTGCTCTACTGTAATTTTTTTCCTTCGCGTTTTCGAACTCAGGGCATGATTCTACACCAAAAACGATCATCAGCTTACCGAGTTCAAAAATGCTGTAAACTAGTGTAATAAATGGTTTCAAAACAATATTAAATAGGAATTTTTGCCTTTTCAGTCCGATTGTTATATCAAAAACAACCTTATGTACTCTTACTCCGACGTTTCGATCCGTATCGGATCTTTCTAAAAGATTCGAGTTATTGATTGCAATCGATATCTCGAATCCTTAAGAAAGATCCGATAGGGATAAAAACGTCGGAGTAAGAGAACATAAGGTTGTTTCCAATCTCACAATCTTACTGAAAAGCCAAAAAAATCTAAAAATACACCAAGAACAGTCGAAATCAATTAGCATATTGAATAGGCACAAACTTGAATGATGGGCCATCATCTTGGTGCGCCATCTTGGATGTTGGATTCTCTGGTGACAATTTTTTAACTTCAAACATCTTCCCCATACCAAATACACCCATCTTGCATAGTTTTAGAGCGCGATCCGGCATAAAACAGCCGCCATCTTGGATTTCAGACTGCTAAATCAGTTTCTCTGGTCACCATTTTTGGATTTTGAACAGTTTCCTTAAACCAAATATATTCATTCATTCATTGACTGCATAGTTTTAGGGCTCAAAACTCCACAAAACAGTCGCCATCAATTTTTGTCCGCCATCTTAGATTTTGGACCGCCATCTTGGGTTTTTGGTCACCATTTTTGAACTCCAAACATCTTCCCAATATCTAATATACTCATATTGCATAGTTTTAAAGCTCCATAAAACAACCACCCATGTTGAATTTTAGACCGCCGTCCTTGATTTTTGACCGCCATATTGGAATTACTGATTACCATTTTTGAACTTCGAACATCTTTCCCATACCAAATAACCCATATATTTCATAGTTTTAGAGTTAAAAACTCCACACAACAGCCACCATCTCGAATTGTCCGCCATCTTAGATTTTGGATCACCATTTTAGATTTTTTTGAAACCCTTCTTAAACTCCAAACATCTTCCCCAAGCCAACCCAAGCAACACACATGTTATAATATAGCTACGACAGCGCAAGTTTTGGTTGTATAGAAGTTAATTTGACGTAATTTTAACATTGTGTTGAAATAACGTAAAATAAACATCTATACGACCAAAACTTGCGCTGTCGTAACTTTTATATAACATGTGTGTTGCTTGGGAAATATATCCATATTGTAAAATTTTAGAGCTCAAAGCTCCATGAAACAGCCGCCATGAATTTGTGTCCGCCATCAGGGATGTGGACCGCAATCTTGGATTTTCTTGCTACTATTTATAGTCTACGAACAAAATTCGTCAACTATGAGCAAGATTACTCAATTTGGAGTGTTTTTATATGTCGCATGATAGGCTTTTGTGCAGTTTCACATTATTGTCGACTTCCGTCGGTGCTGGTCCGGACCGGATCACTTTAATGTTCATACAAACATTTTTCAAAGAATCAGTTTCTGCTCACGAATAGTATCTCGTATCATGTTATTGTTTAACTACCGACTTAAAGTTCATGGAAGTTGGGTTTCAAAATCATATAAGTAAATCGACTTTTCTTAAACTGTGTTTCGTAACGCAAACAGATACATTCTCCAACATTCATGTTTGGCATAAATACCAGATTCAGGGTTGTTAACGTTAATCAACGATTAACGCCGTTTCGTTAATTCGTTAACGTTAATTGTAACGATCAACGATTCTTCCGTTGATTTTTTGGAAGCGTTGATCAACGTTAACGTTAACGCGGAGCGTTGATTTAACGTTAACGACTCCGTTAATTTTACGTTAATTGTAGTACATATTTAATTTTGTCAGTGTTTCATCTGCTTGTCTAAGATATCAAATAAATCACAGACAAATAGATATGACACTAACGAAATTTCAATCTCATATACCTCATGATCCTGATTACTTAGAGAGTTGGTGTCTTCGGCAAAGTTGTTTGGCTGGTCAAGGTGTAACCGTTCGTAAACTATTCTTGAGGATTTGGTTAAAGCACGGTGGCTTAAGCGCCACTCTCAAAGAGAGACCACCGGTCGTGTTGAAATTTGCCCGACTTTGCAAGAGACTATTTCACTCAGGGACGGTTTTGAACGGTTCTTGGTAAACGGCAGAATTTCTTCGAACGCAAATTTAACTCCAACTCTTTCACAGGCTAAAAGATACTTAGGGAAAACCGAAGGAATTCTTACTCATCCGAGCGAAGTAACGGGACTAAAACGTAACGTAAGGTAGTGAGTATGTTTATTCAATTAAGCGATGTGAAACGTAACGGAACTAAACGAAATTTCAAACTTTCTACTATTTATTCTAGGAATTCATTCGTGTAGGACGGAAGATATTCATACGGGATGGAAAAGAGCAAACATGGCCATGTATAAAAAAGCTCTTCACGTACCTGCGCAGGTTTTTCGACGATACGATGCTCGGTGACGGGGGACGTAGCTCGAAGATGGCGACGACTTCGACGTTCGGAGATGGCGGTCAGCAATGGTGTTCGCCGGCGTGACCGTGCTGCGATTTGGCGCGCAGCGATGACGAAGGACCCGTGTGCGGTATGGCCGAATTACCGGTGCGGAGGGAGTGGCGGCTGGTTGGAAGCTTCCGATTGTTCTACTCGAGAGGGAAACGGCGGATGCCGCTTGTACCCGGGAGGATCCTCCTCCGGTCGATAGAAAGGCACCAAAAGCCCAGCGACCCGGCTTCGCGAACTTAGATTCCTGCTATGACCGAGCGGGGAATGGTACGTTCTCTATTTTCCGGATTTGGATCGGATTCGCGGCGTGCTATTGACGACACGCTTCAGCGAATCGCCTCTCGTACTCCGGTCCTCGGGGATTGACGGACGGGACCTTACCTTCGGCTTTTGGCGACCGACGGGAGAACCTCGCTACGATAATGGACGAGCGACTTCACTCACGCCTCCGTTTAACTGCCTACTGGAGGCGGGCCTTCGCTTGGCACACGGGTCGCGTTGATCCAAACGGAAATGGCGGCACACTCCACCAGAAGTTCCCCGATTCGGCGATGAGGGTTGCCGAACGAAATTCACAAAAACCAGCCGTACGAAAAAAGCGCTGGGAGCTACACGTCCAACAGGAACTACTATTAGATTTAAGCTCTTTAATTTTGATTAGATTTAATTACCTTTTTTCGTAGTTAGTTCCGTAATGCAATAAAAATCAGCAGAAACCGCGAAATATCGGACCTCGGTCCACTAAAGAGAAAGAAATCACAAACACGTTTAACATCACTTTACAATCTAGAAACTCACTCACTACTTTTACCTATTCGACAATTCGAAATTAATTCACAACGTAGTTAACTCAATTAGCTTGAACTCAAACTTGAAATCAACTCAACTCAAGAAACTTTAGAACGATTTAGACTTAACTCGCGCACTTCTGCTTGCCAGCCGTACTCGTAGCGAAATGACCGAGTGAGAATGTCGTTTGCGCCTCGAAACTGTGCCGCTTTTCAAAAGTCCCACTATTGAAATTGCTAACTATTATTCCAAATCGCGCCAACTATTTCGGCATGGCGACAAAAATGCAGTGCGACTGTAATCCGCCAAAAAGTATGTACGCGCCATGCGTATCATGCTATAAAAGCACTTAACACGAAAGCTTTAACCCATACTATGACATACCTGAGCATAAGTAACAGGCATGGACCGATTTTACAAACAAATGAAATATTTCAATATCGTTAACATAAATTTAAAACAAAAATTTAAATAACTTTTAGTCTATTTATTTATTTTTCTTCTCGATTATAACTAAAAAACGCAAAACGTTACAAAGGACTAACCGATAAAATGACTTAAGTTTCAAAATTCCACCGCTAGGCGGCGCTAGTGACCTAACAAATTTTGTTTTTCATATATATCAGGAAAATTTGCAAAAAATGCAACTAGCGCCGCTTTGCTACAGAAACTTGAACCAAACGGTGATTATTCTGAAAGCCCTTGATCTACCAAACAATATTGCCGAAGACACCATCTTTCTACAAAAACAGGATGCTGAGGTATGCGAAATTTAAAATTTGTTTGCTCTCTAGCGCCGCCTAGTGGTGGAATTTTGAATCTTATGTCTTATTATCGGTTAGTCCTTGACCAGCCAAACAACTTTGCCGAAGACACCAACTCTCTAAGTAATCAGGATTACGAGATAGATGAGATTGAAATTTCGTTAGTGTCACACCTATTTGTCTGTGATATATGTGATATCTTAGACAAGCAGATGCAACACTGACAAAAATTTCCATCCCATATATCTCAGGATCCTGATTACTTAGAGAGTTGGTTTCTTCGGCAAAGTTGTTCAGCTGGTCAAGGGCTTTCAGAATATGGGCATGATTGGTATGATTCGTGATTTCACCGCTAGGCGGCGCTAGAGAGCGTACAAATTTTACATTTCACATACCTCACAAGGGAAGGTTACGATGATGTCCCCCGGGGATTTCAATCGGACTATTTTTGTAGCATTCTACTTGTGGAAATATGAATAAATCCAAAGCCTTTCGGGTGGTGGGCCAGTCATGTAGTCAGGAGGGGCCCTCAAAGGGGCAAATAATGCAAAATATAACATTATTGAAAATGCTCAAACGTCATCAAAATGCAAATTTCACAATGTATTGTAGTAGAAACAGACAGAATATGCATGAAAACATGATTTCGTATCAAATTTAATTTACCATAGGCGTTGCCAGGGTAAGAACCAGATGAAGTTATTTTAATAAAAATGTATCACCTTGTTTATCATCCATCGCACCCTGGAAACGCCTATGTTAAATTATTTTCATTACGAAAACTTGTATTTATACATATTATGTCTGTTTCTACTGTAATACATTTTGAAATTTGCATTTTGATGACGTTTGAGCATTTTCAATAATGTTATATTTTGCATAATTTGTCCCTTTGAGGGCCCCTCCTGACTACACCACTGGCCCATCACCCGAAAGGCTTTGGATTTATTCATATTTCAACAAGTAGAATACAACAAAAATAGTCCGGTTGAAATCCCCGGGGGACACCATCGTAACATTCCCTTGTCAGCATTCTGATTCTTTAGAAAGATGGTGTCTTCGGCAAAATTGTTTGGTAGATCAAGGGCTTTCAGAATAATTATCGTTTGGTTTGAGTTTCTGCAGCTAGGCGGCGCTAGTTGCATTTTTTTTTTGCAAATTTTCCTGATTTATATGAAAAACAAAATTTTTAGCTCACTAGCACCGCCTAGCGGTGGAATTTGGAACCAAAATATCCATCAACTGTAAGTCCTTGATCAGTTGTCTTGTGGGCAACATCAAATTATGCATTCGTTTAGACCAAGCATTTGCTCTCTTGCCCCATTAGCTAACCCAACATTATAAGTGGCAACTCTTTAGGCGACATATTGGAGCTTTGCCTAGTGCGCGAAGAGTTATTACCCAACTAACAATCGCCAGCCGCAAACAAGCATGCATGCTGAATTGTTGCTTTACAATAGCAATTATAGCTGAACTAAAATTATGCTGTACACATTACTGTACAAATGCTATTTCAATTGAAAAAGTAGCCAATGTTCAACTTTTCGTATTGGTTTTAACAATGATAATTCAAACCACTTTTCAAGCGTTTAATAAGTTTTTTATTCGACTTACAGTAATTCCTTTACAACATCGTTTAACAAGACTTTTTTCTGCTTCTTGTTAAGTTCATGTCAAAATTAGGACATGTATCTGTATAATGTGTTTTTCACAAGTCAAATAAGCGCTTTCGTTTCATCATACTTCGACTCAGAGTACATGATGAAAAACACGTGTTTTTTATTGAACAACAGCTGAATTAATCTGTTGTTCAGTCGTTAACCATAATGTTTTGCTAATTCACCACTGCTGAATAGGAGTCGAAGTCTGATCATTATTAAACCACGGGAAGTTTATGTTTTGATTTGAGCACTGCAATTCATCATCTCTAGGATGGCGCAGATAGGAAGGCATGCGGCTGGCAATTGACGGGTCTCGAGTTCGAATCTGGATTTAGGTAAATTTATGTGTAGTTATTATTTTACAATATTTGTTCACAGCATTAAGTTCCAATCATAAACTCTCGTGGAAATTGAAAAATTTTGCATCTTTTTAATTTTTTATCATTTTTGCTAATGCTGAATAACAGCTTTACTATATAGTTGTAAAACGATTTAACAACAAACAGTTCAGTTGGTACACAACACTATGCTTTATAGTTTCTCCAAATTTGAGTGGACAAAACCTGAACAAAGGGTGTGCCCAAAAATTATCCAAATGTTATTCAGCATCATGCTGAATCAATTCGTCGTAAAGGTGCTTGTAAAATGAGTGATTGTTAGTTGGGTAGTCCTCTAATATGGGCGCTTTTTCATGGGCGAAGCATAATTGAAAAGATGGCCGACAAAACAACTAAAACGAATGAATCAGGAAAAAAATATTGACTCAAAATACATATAACTCCTTTAACATGATTTACAAGAAAGCTAACTTTAACCTAGCTACTTACATCAGCTTCCTTTATTTTTCGCGTTTAGAATTGAACGTCGGCCTTCGGTAAACCAAACTATCTAGGTATGCATGATTTAGATTTTGCTGTCCTCTAAACCTGAATGCAGTAATGGTTTATTCAGGTAACGTTGCTTGAGTTCTTGCTGAGATAACTCTGAAACCGACTTTGCTGAGGTATGACCAAGATCAAATGAATGCTAGAAACCAATGGGAAAATTAATTTTTGGTATTTGCATGGAAGGCTACTGTGATCAACTCAATAGCTACTTAAGATGAGTCACGTTTCATAATTGTTCACAAACAACATGTGGGTAGCCTAAAAACACCGGGGGATAGTCATGGACGAAATTAGAGCGCTTTGGGCACTTCAAGTCCCAAAGACGAGCGCGTTGGGTGTATTTCATAACAAGCGCGCTCAGTTTCACAGCTGAAGGTGCATAATGCACCAGCACCATTACTTCCCTCCGAAGCATAAACTCACGCTTCCTGAGTAAGTCGGCAAAGCATTTTGCAGGTTCTTGACGTGGACGTTATATTTAGATTCAATTATGACACTGTCAAATGCCGGCGCACAAGCTCTTAAAAAAAATTGTCTTGCTAGTGAGTAATAAAAAAAAAACTTGTCAAACACAAATAATAATCTACCCATAAATTGAAAAAAAAACCCACAAGGGTCACACAGATCACAAAGCATATTACATCAATTAACGCCAAAATTAACGGCATTCGTTGACGTTAATTTTACGCATTCCGTTGACGTTAACGTTAACTGGCTAGAAAATCAACGCAACGCCGTTGACGTTGATTCGGATGAAAATTAACGTTAACGGCATTAATCGTTGATTAACGTTAACAAGCAGGGTTGATACAATATAAGGTTGGGAATCACTATATTACCTTAATATGATATCCCAGAGTTGGATTTCATAAACGAAACTTTTATAAAAGTGCTCTTTTTCAATAAAATATACGATTTATCGAAAGAAGGCTTTCAATTCCTTAAGATATTGCCTACTTTAGGGCGTCATTTGCGGTTCAGAGGGTTTGTGTCCTAAAATTACTTAAAATGTACATAACTTTTAAGAATTCTAACACCATGTTCGGGATCAGGAATCCCGAATTTAGTAAAAGCTTATTGATCACTAAGATAATCAATGTTATCCCAAATCTCAAAAATCAAAAACTAGATTAAAAAGCCTATTTAAACATTTTTTCACGTTTCACAATACTTTTTAAGATAGCTTAACACATACTCAAAGAACCAGTACTTGTTTTAAGAATATTGAACATTTATTGTTTGATTAAGCAAGGGAAATAATTAAAAAGATCGGAAATTGTGATCAATGTTAACCCGGATTACGGTAGTACACTGAGGCAAATCGCTAGATGTATTTTGAATGTTGTTGATGATTACCAATAGGTATATTTACTGAGTTTTTCTGACCGGTTAATTCAAAACAAATCCACTAACATTTAATTCCTATACAGGTGTATCTTTCAATTTGTGAAAAGAGAATTAACTTTCGGCAAGTTTTAGCTTAGTTATATTTTTTGAAGTTCGAAAATAGAACACAAAATTTATTTGATACACCTGGATTTGGCTGAAATTTTGACTGATTACTTCTTTTAAAGTAAACGGATTGATTCAACGGCAACAGACCCGGCAACGAATAAAGGACAACGATTGGAAAGTCGGATCTTGGAACGTGAGAACTTTGAATGAACCCGCACGTGTTGGGCTCCTGGCTCGTGAACTGCGGAATGTCGGCGTTAACATGGCCGCTATCCAGGAGATACGCTGGCCCAAAACTGGAGAACGCGAATTCCGAGCGGTGGATCCCATCGCCAACACTTCATTCAAGTACCACATCTACTACAGCGGCGGCGATAAGGCAGAACGCGGAGTTGGCTTTATAGTGATCGGGAAGCAGATGAAGCGAGTTATTCGGTGGAAGCCGATAAGCGACCGAATCTGTGTGTTGAGGATGAAGGGCAAGTTCTTCAACTACAGCCTGATCAGCATCTATGCGCCAACGAACGACAAACCCGATGACATGAAGGATGAGTTCTATGAGAGCCTTGATAAGGCCTACGGAGAGTGCCCAAAACAAGATGTCAAAATAGTCATCGGAGATGCAAATGCGCAGATCGGCAGAGAAAGTTTCTTTCGGACTGTCATTGGAACGGAAAGCCTTCATTCTGTTACCAACGATAATGGTCTGCGCCTTGTGACATTCGCTGCTGCTAGAGGGATGGCAATCAGCAGTACCTACTTCGCACGTAAGAATATCCGAAAACACACCTGGCGACACCCGAGTGGTGACACTTGCTCCCAGATAGACCACGTGCTGGTCGACGGGCGACATTTCTCGGACGTCATAGATGTGAGGTCCTACAGAGGCCCGAACATCGACTCGGATCATTATCTTGTAGCCGCTAAAATTCGGGCGCGATTATCCAGCGTCACGAGTTCAAGAAACAACAGGACGATGCGTTTCAATATCCAGCGCTTGTCAGCCGAAGGGGTTGCTGCACAGTACCATCAGAAGCTAGACGAGAGGATAGGAGAGACCAACGGATCTGGAGATGTCAACAGCTTGTGGGGAAGTATCCACGAAGCAGTGACAACAACAGCGCAAGAGGTGATTGGTACCGCTCAGCGACGCCAACGTAATGGTTGGTTTGACGAGGACTGCCAACGAGCGACGAACGAAAAGAATGCCGCCAGAAGTCGAATGCTAGTGGCCGGTACCCGGCAGAACAGAGAGCGGTACAGGGTTGCAAGAGCAGAAGAGAAACGAATCCACCGCAGAATAAAACGGCAACACGAAGAGAGTGTTATTGCTGAAGCGCAGGAAAGTATGGACAGGAACGATATGCGGAGATTTTATGCAACTGTCAATGGCGCGCGGCACAAGACTGCGCCAGTGCCCGCCATGTGCAATGACCGGGAAGGAAATTTGCTGACAGACAAAACAATGGTGGCAGCCAGGTGGAAGGAGCACTTCGAAGATTTGTTGAATGGTAGCAGCGAAGGAGCACCCAGGAACAGGATAAACATAATGGATGACAGTCAAGCAGTGGAACCACCAACACTGGATGAGGTTAAAAAGGCCCTTAAGGAGCTGAAGAACAGCAAGGCTGCTGGGAAGGACGAGATCCCGGTCGAACTTCTTAAGCACGGGAGCGAGCAGCTACATCAATCAATCCACCAGATTATTATAAAGATTTGGGAGGATGAAGAATTGCCCACCAGTTGTTTGGATGGCCTCATATGCCCAATCTACAAGAAAGGGCACAGACTGGAGTGTGCCAATTACAGAGGGATTCGGCGTATAAGATACTGTCGCGTGTCCTGTTCAACAGACTGCGACCTCTTGAGGAGTCCTTCGTCGGCGAATACCAGGCTGGTTTTCGTGAGGGCCGATCAACGACGGATCAAATGTTTACCCTGCGGATGATCCTAGATAAGTTTCGGGAATATAACTTGCAGACTCATTATCTGTTCATTGATTTTAAAGCAGCGTACGATTCAGTGAAAAGAAATGAGCTTTGGCAGATAATGTCAGAACATGGTTTTCCGGCGAAACTAATTAGGCTGATACGCGCAACGCTGGATGGATCAAAATCAAGTATTCGGATCGCGGACGAAGTGTCTACGTCGTTTGTGACCTTGGATGGATTGAAGCAGGGGGATGCTCTTTCAAATTTATTGTTCAACATTGCACTCGAAGGAGCGATTAGGAGGTCAGGCGTGCAGAGGAATGGCTCTATCATCACACGGTCGCACATGCTCCTCGGTTTTGCGGACGATATTGATCTCATCGGCATCGATCGTAGGGCAGTGGAGGAAGCTTATGCTCCTCTGAAGAGAGAGACAGCGAGGATAGGCTTGACGATTAACTCTACCAAGACGAAGTACATGATAGCGGGTAGAGACAGAAGCAGGCCTAGTGGTGTTAGTGCTGAGGTAGTGATTGATGGGGAAGTGTTTGAAGTTGTTGAAGAATTTGTTTATCTTGGAACACTTGTGACATGTGACAATGACGTTTCCCGTGAAGTGAAAAGGCGTATTGCAGCTGCGAATAGGGCCTTTTACGGATTGCGTAGCCAGCTTAGGTCCCGTAACTTGCAAACGCAAACAAAATTCGCTCTGTATAAGACGCTGATTCTTTCGATTGCCCTCTACGGTCACGAAGCGTGGACGTTAAAGGAGGTAGACCGAAAAGCTTTTGAAGTTTTTGAGCGCAAAGTGCTGCGGACAATTCTCGGTGGGAAACAAGAAAATGGAGTGTGGCGCAGACGCACGAATCACGAGTTGTACCAAGTGTACGAAGATGCGAATATTGTGAAACGTATAAAATACGGCAGACTTCAGTGGGCTGGACACGTAGTGCGAATGTCGGAAGGAAGAATAGCGAAAACAATATTCAGCAGAGAACCCGGTAGAGGTAGGCGACTTCGTGGGCGGCCGCGAACTCGCTGGCTGCACGCGGTTGAAGAAGATCTACGATCCCTACACGTTCGGGGAAACTGGAGGAACATCGCCCAAGACCGACGAAGATGGTGCTCTACTATACGCTCGGCATTGGAGTAAAGTTACTTTGTAGCCAACAAGGTATCAAGGTAGGTACTTCTTTTAAATGTTCATCGAAATATGTGGGTGGACTTCAGAGTCAGAGAATATTTTTGAAAAAGTGGACGGGCCTAATATGTATGTATGTACGTATGTGTGCTCCGACATAACTTTGGATTGCCTCAACCAATTTCAACCATATTAGGTATACACATTGCTTAGGTTGTGGAGGTGGTTAAAAGGGTTAAAGTTAAAATTCAAGATGACGAATTGGGTTCCAAGATAGTGGCCAGTACTGCAGAATGTATGCTATTCAACAGCAATGCTGCTTCGGATAGTATGCAATTTGGGTATCTATTAATCGGGTTCTATTGAAATCGGGTAGAACTCAAAAATAGTTATCCGGCGTCATTTTGAAATCCAATATGGCCGACCACAATCCAAGATGGCGGATACAAAATGGTAGTTTGAGCTATGATACTATGCAATATGGATCTATCGAACGGGCTTGGTGAGTAGAAATGGTCGCGAGAAGGGAAGACGGTAGGGTAGAGGGTTAGAGTAGAGGATCAGGTAGAGGGTTGGGTAGATGTTTAAGATATACGGTAAGATATTTTGTATGAGAACCCAAATATTTTTGTATGACGCGTAAGATTTCTCCAACCCCTTCCCCCATAAATCCTTACGTAAATAATGGACAGCCCCTTATCGTCTGCATTGTATTACAATTAATTTTTGAACATACCAGATTTACTGGTTTGAAAAGTACAACATGTAAGCATCCTACATATCACCTCAACCACAAGCCAAGATCAATAGTCATCCCATTTTCTTACGCCTCATTGCTTGTATTACTATGAAAAAGCTCAAACAGTGGCCAGATGGTAGCATCAAATGTTTGTGTGTCTCCATAATACAGCTTCCAATCGATTGTTTATTCGTATCCACATTTTCCTCTGCTTCCCAACAACCCGCAATAACAATTCGACTGCTCAATATATATTTATCTGGTCTTATTGCACTTCTCCATTGGTTTTTCTGTTATTGTAACACTCACAGTACCCTGACGAGCCAGCATCATCCAACAGAAATTTTCAAGACGATAAAAGTATAAGCTCATAAGAAACGCATTAAATTCATGATAAAATTGTGCAGAACGATCGCATAAACAAGCAGCCCTTGTGTCTCGCCCGCCTGGGCTCTTCTCTGAAGTAAAAGTGCACACATAAACAACACTGTTCAAACCGTTTCAATCTTTTGGGCACTCTCGAGAGGAAGTATACGGTGGCAAGGGAAAGAAATGCCGCGCCGAATGAAGCACTTTTCGCACTGCACCAGATAAAAAGAAATAAAGCCACCATCGCGCCGCCAACTACGATCGGGACCGGGCGGGCGGAAGAAAAAACATCCACCGCCGAAATATCAGGAAGAGGCAAAGGAACCGAATGGAGCGAAAATATGATGTCTGCTAAGGAATTTATCGCAATGCTTTTTCGACTTTTCCATGCCATGTCTGTGCGGGCGGTCCAAGTAGGCGGGCGGCACTGCTTTCGGGGAGATGAGTTTCGGTGGCCTACTTGGAATCAGCTGCCGTCTTCCTCGTCGCCAGAAATGTGTTATGCAATTGTCAACATTCAAAGCTGGGATGTTTTGGGGGCACCCCTCACACCCCTTCGAACGTGTGCTACGCCTCTGCCCTGTATTCTTCGCAGCTGATCTAGCACTGGATCCGACTGAAGCAGTTGAATTTCACCAACGAGTAAGTGGGAAATTTACAATTCCAAAAAGTAAATTGTATATATCCTTCGAATAAGCTCCATAATAAGATTCGTGATTTTTACGGGAACCCTCTTGGTCGTATGTGCGGTTTCTTTCTTCGCACATGAGTGGAGGAGCTATACGAAAACGACACGGATATCGATGGCAGGATGGTTCCATCGGTAATCCTATTCTTTTTTTGCGGTTTTTGGAAGAAACGAGTTTTTGCTAATTGAGATCCAAACAAACAAGTGAAGCGTCCGGAAAAAGCTGCAGCCAACTAGATGGGGTTTCGAGACGTTCGAAAGAAGACACACATATTGAGTTTTCTCATTGAGTGGTTCTTTGTAACATAAGGAAGCTGCATTATTTAACGAAGTCTGCTAAGGTTGCGATTTTTTCCACATAAACGGATATTCGTAATTCAAGATTAGTTGAAATGGGCTCTGAATCCTAAAGTTCAGCAACTACAGGTATATCCTAGGGTATATCTCAATTTTTTTAATTTTTACTTTTTGCTTAACGCCAACATGCATTAAATATAAAAAGAATATTGAGAAACACGGTTTTTGATGGAAAGCCAAAAGATTTTAGTCGTGATTTAAAACGCAAAAAACTCAATCGTCGACATTTTCAGCGAGAAAAAGTAAAATTGATGGTATATTATGTTCTGCAATGTTGTTACATGTTTAAGGGAACAACTTTGATAAATGGAGTTTCTCAGAAACTTCTCCAAAAGTTCTTCATATAAATTTTTCAAGAACTCCTCCAGACCCATGCCAAGAAATTCCTCCAGGAACTTTTCCTATGATTATTTCAGGAATTGTTTAAGAAAATTCAGGATTCTCTTCATGAATCTTCAGAGAGGTATCTTCAGAGGTTCATTTAAAAATTCCTTCAGGCAACCCTTGAAGAATTACTCAAGTATTTTCATGTGATTTCATAAAGATCTCCTTTAAAAATCCGTATTGGTATATCTGGAAGAATTCCTGGAGGAATCTCAGACGGAATCCCAGAAGATGTTTCTGAAGAAAAAAATTCTAAGCAACTCCTGCAGGAAGAATTTTTTAAAGAATCCTTAACATTTTTTTAGTTCTGAAAACTCTTAAAAAATCATGTAAAAGCTTCTGAAGATATCCCTTGCTGTCATACATGAAGAAATCATTAAAGGAATCATTGAGGAATACCTAAAAAAATCCCTGAAGGATTTTTTGAATAAAGTTCTATCTAATTCCTGTAGAAACCTGTGGAGAAAATCTGAAAGAATTTCTGGAGGAATATCTGAAAAATTATAGGAAAGTTCCTAAAGAAATTCTAGCTGGAGGTACTGAATAAATTCATGGAGGAATTTCTATAAACACTACTTGAGGAACATTTTTCTTTTTAAATTTCATGAATTTCAACTATATAGTCGACGACGATCATTTCTACCTAAATTGCCAATTCTTCATACTGGAAAACTTAGTGGAGCTAATAATAATAAAACATATTAAAAAAAAGAAATATTCCTAGATAAATACGTTTCGAAAATTCGAGGAACATTTTCTGAAAAATTTCCTGGAGGAATGCGTGAACGTATTTTTAAAGGAATCCCTGAAAGAATTCTGTAAAAACACTTAATTTCTAGAAAAATCTCATGAGAAATATTTAAAGAAATATGTAAAGGTTTTGAGAAATTATTTATAATGAAGTTGCTGAATTAATAATATGGAATCCTATGAAAAACTTCCTTGGAAGAGATCCTGGTGAACATGTAGGAGCTCCAGAGCAAATCTCTGTATGAATTTCTGCGAAAATCTCCAAAGGAGTAAATGGTGGTACCACAAAAAAAAATCATCAAAGATCTACGGAAGGAGTTCTTGAAAACGTTCCATGAAGAATGCTATTGAGGAGTCCCTTAAAGAATTAATAAAGGAACCGATGGAGGAATTACTTCACATTTGAAGAAGAAGGCTTCATTCACTCATTAAATGTGACAACCCATACACAAATTTCTGAAGTATCATACAAAAAGTGTGCCATATAGGGTACGAGGGTTCAAAATGAACAATTTTTGTGTGAGGTGCTTAAGGCATCTCAGAAAACTATTTCTGAAAGAACATATGAAACTTTTTTTTTAATCACTGGGGAAATTTCTGAAAAGATTATGAACTCTGGATTTTCTAAAAAAAAATCGATGTGAGAAATCCTGGAATCAGTGGATGGTTTTTGTACTAATCCCCGGAGAGCTTTCTGAAATTATCCATAAAGGAGTTTTTCTTAAGCATTGAAGGATGTCTAGAAGAATTGTTAATGAAATTTTTGGAGGTTCTTCCTGTGAAATTCCTGATAGAAATTCTGGAGAAGTTTCTGAAGAGATTTATGCATTTTTTAAAGAATCAATGGAAAACTTTCTGAAAGGTATCTCTAGAAGAATTCCCGAGATAAGGATCGGGATCGGGAATTGAATCATTCGTCATCAGATAGTCGATTCAAAGCTTCAAACATTTGGTTAACTGAAGTTTATCCGGGAATCTGTCGAGGGAATTCTAAAGAATTGATTCTGCGGATTAGAGTAAACATTGGCATCTTTGAAAGAACGTAAGACATATGAGATTTCTTAGAATGAATTAAGCAGGAATTCATCTAAAAAAATCTCTTAGTATCCCTTTAAATTTCATCCCTTCCCAAAGATTTCGTTGAAAATTTCTCCAGTGATTCTCCCAGAGATTCTTTTAGGAGTATTCGGGGAATTTTGGAATTTTCGCTAAGACTTTTTCAGGAGTTTCTCAAGGAATTCTTCAAAGATTTATGCAAGAACTAGTCTGCAGGTTTCTTTAAAAATTCCTCCTGCGATTCCTTAAGGGGTTCTATAGTAAATCTTTTCAAGGATTGCCACATAGGTTCGTGTTTGCATTCTTTCATGTATTTTTTTTTTAAACATTTCTGAAGGAACTGCTCAAGAAATATTTTCGTTTTTTTTGCTTTGAAATTTCTCAGAAAATTATTTTAAGAATTTCTCAAGGAATCCTCTAAACGTTCCTTCACTAGATGCAATTCCAAGAGGATTTTTTTCTACAAAGTTTCGAAAACTATTTCAGAAATTCCTCTAAGGTTTCCCTTTCTTGATTTCCAGAAACTTATCAGGAATTATAAATCCATTCATTCAGGGATTTTCTCGGACATATATTTTATTTTTCTCTAAAATAAAATCAAAACATTTTCCGGAAAGTTCCTCCAGGGGTTTCGCCAACAGTTCCGTCAGGTATTTTCGTTCCAGGAATTCCTCCAAAAAATGCCCAAGAGCTTCTACTCAGAGTTTCCTATGGTAGCTCCTGGAGTTTTTAAGGAGATTGCTTGAAACAATCTTCCAGGGAGTTCCTTTAGAGATTTCTTAAAGATTCTTCAGCTATTTTCACGCATTTTTTGGAAGGATCTCTGATAAATCTCTGGAGGAATATCTGAACAAATTCTGTAGAATTCTTCAAACACATCCCAGGAGATTTGTGTTTCTGATGTTACCGCAAAAGCTATTTATAAATAAATCCGTGTGTGAAATTATGCAAGAATCACAGAAGGAATTTCTCAATGAATTCTTGAAGAAACCCTGGTAAAGGTTTCCGAAGCAATTCTTGTAGGATTTGTAAAGAAGTTTTTTAAAAAATTTCTGAAATACTCCGTGGAAGAACTTTTGAAGAAATTCCTTGCTGAAATTTCTGAAGAAATCTTTAAAATTTTAGAAAAAATCTCTGGAATTACCTTCTCAATGTAATTTCAGAAAGAATTACAGCAGGAATTTCCGAAGAAATCATCAGTAAAATCACTGCAGAAATCTTAGAAAGTGTTTTTGACTGAATCTGTGAAAGGATATCTTAAGAAATCCCGTGAAAATTCTTGAAAGACTCCTAGGAAGATTTTTTAAAAGATTTTTCTGGACAAATACCTGAAGGTTCTCGGGAGATCTTTGGCGGAATTCCTAGAAAACAAATATTGAGGAATTTATTACCAAATTCCTGAGGAGATTTCCTTCAATAATATTGTAATCTAATTCTGAAATCTATGAAAGAATTTCTTTAAAAATATCTTGCAAGAATACCCGGAGACCCATATAAAAAGCGTCTGCAAATATCCCAAAAAAAAAAATCTTGAGATATTTCTTATGGAATTGCCGCCGAAAATCCATGGGAATATTTTTGAATTAACTTCTTAAAGAATCCGTATAGGAGTTATTCGAGTAATCTTTAGAGGAAATAACGGATACATTTCTGGGCTTCAATGGAGTAATACCTGGAGGAACACCAGAAGGAATCTCTGCGTCAACTTTTGCCTGAATCACTAAAAGTAGTAATGCAAAAATCTCTGGAGGAATTCCTGTAGGATTTTCTGGATCTCTGAATCAATTTCTGAATGCATTCATGTTGGAGTTTTCGATGAAATTTCTAGACTCTAGAGCAATACCTGAACAAATCTTTGGTGGACTGAAAAAATACCTGAAAAAATTTTAAAAGAATATCTAGAAAAATTTTCCTGAAGAAACCACCTGAAGGTTTTTTCTCAAAATCGTGATATATACATTTTTAAAGCAATCCTTGTGGAAAATTCTGAAATAATCCCTGGAGAAATTTCCGATGAACTTTTTCAACGAATTCTTTGAAGAATTTCTAAAGAAATTCTATAGTGGAGTTTCAGAAGGAACCCATAGAAAACCATCTAAAAAAATATTGGAGAAATATCTGAAGAAATTCATCAGGGAATATCTGAAGGAAGCACTGAAGAATTTTCTTAAAGAATCCCTGGGAAAAAATCTAAAAAAAAAAAAATTGCCGGAGCAGTTACTGAAAAAAACTTGGCAGATTTCAAAAATTCTTGGAATATGTCTAAAGGAATCAACAGAACAATTTTGGAAAAAAAATCTGTAGAAGATTCTCTTGGACTAATTTGAGGAGAATTTCATAAGGGATTGTTAAAGGAATGTCCAGGGTAACTCTGAAGAAAAAAAATTTGGAAAAAATTCTAAATTAATCTTTGTAAAATTTTCTGAAGGAGTTAGTAGAAGGTTTTCTAAAGAAATTCTTGGAAAGTTGTATGGAAGCACCTTTGATTTTCTTGAAGAAACGCTAAATGCATTACTAAAGGATTCCGTAGATGATTTTCTGAAAGAATTCTCGTATGAATTTCTGGAAATATATATGCAGCTATTTCAGGTTTTCTTGAAGCTTTCATAGTGGAATTTTTGAGAAATTTCTGGAGGACTCTCCAATGATAATTCTGCAGGAATTTCTGAAGTCATTCTTGGAAGATGTTCTAAAAACTTCAAAAGAAATCTGTAGAAGACTTTACAAAAGGAAGTCCTGTGAACTTTTTAATGGAATCCATGGAGCAATGTCGGAAAATATCTAGGGAAGGTTATGAAATAAAAGTTCCTTGATTAAGTTGTGGAGTAAATTCTAGAAAATTTGAGAGAAAATACTAAAGAAATCAATGGAAGTATTCCTGAAGATTTCTCGGAGAAGTCGGAGAAGGTATTCTTGATAAAATATCTAAAAAAATTTCCGGAAGATATTCTGAAGAAATCACTGGCGGAATTTCTTAGGAAACATCTAGATGATTTTTTGATAAATTTCTGAAGATATTCATGAGAAACTCACGAAATATCGAAACGGTACATATACAAGAAGTACGCTCTGCTTTTTGACACAAGACGAACAAAAAAACTTCTCAATGTCACGATTCATTGCAACATTCCACTCTTTGTTATCAACAACATCCTCTTGGGAAAAATTCGATTGCATATTGAATTGCAAAAGCTCAAGCACTAGCAAGGCAAGGCACACACAAAAAACTAGGTCGCGTACATATGGCTGCCAGTAGTGCATCAGCAACACTACACCCACTGTTGTTGGCAAAAGATTTATGAAGAATCCTATAAACGATTCTCCCCCAACAAGCACTCGAAGCGGAGCGGAGGCAGCCATGATGGCTCTTTTCTGTGTCATAAAACTTCCACCCCGGCCGGCGTGGTGGCTTTGTCATAGTCTACTACGATGCCAAAGGTTCCGATACACATCCCGGCCGGCGATGGATGCTCCTTTGGCGAGTGAAACGACGCAGCGACCGGTAAAGAATTGATAACTCACACTCACAATAAAGATGAAAAAGCGTTCTTCAGATATGGGAATCCGAAAAAAAGCGAGCAGAAATGTTATAAAAAAAATGGAATACATTGATACCGAAACCTGCAGGAATATCCGAACGGGGTATTATACACTTAGCTAGATAGTCCTCCTAGTTGTCGCAACCCCATACAACCAGGAGATGGCCGGCGTCTATCGACCAAAGAGCAACCGTGTGTCGCACAATCGTCACAGACCTATATCCTGAAAATAAGATCAGACGATTTCTTTCATTTATTCTTCGAATTCCATCCTTCCCCGTGTTGCCGGGGTGAACTGAGAAAATATTTACATAATATTTTCACTTGCACAATCATTGCTGCTCCACCGAAAAGAGGGGAGTTCAGTACATCTCTGATGCCTGTCGTCGTCGTCGTCGTCTTCGCCGGCGCCTACTACGTGTGATGCTTTGTAGTACAAAGTGTGGTGCATGGTGGGTAACAATGCCAAGCCTCCTTCGATCGCTCGACGACATACACAACAACCCAGTGAGCGATAACGAAAACGACACTCGACAGCTATTGAGTGCGAATGGTGCCAATTTTTACGAACTCGTCCATACGTCCTTGCTCTTCCGGTGGTGCCCCCGGTCGGGTTTGAATGCGGGAGGATAAAAATAACTTACGTCTTACGAGATTCTATATGATGTGTGAGAAAAATCACCAGATTACTATTAGATTTTTGTTCTGTTTAACTCGTCATGCATGACGATTTCCCATGAATTGCATGCATGAATTCTCTTTTAGATTTTTGCTGGAAACATTGGCTTGTTTCCTTGCGTAGATTGGATATAAAAAAAGTATTTATGTAAAAAACTGAGTCTATCAATTAAAGGAGTTTGATGAAACCATGTAATACAAATTTGAGAATAGAAGTCATACAACCGGATGACCGCAGTTAGCTTACGTGTCCTAGAGTAAATAAAAAACACATTGGCGTAAATCCAAGTTGAGGGCAATATAATGTCCCCTTTTTCTTTGTGTCTTTGGAATTTCAGCATTTGTGGTTGGTTGAGGCAGCATGATCATGTAATGGTCGTTAAGGACTGGTTTTATACATTGATTCGCTAGTAAAACACAGAACATCAGAATGGCTGGAGATATACACGTACATTCAGAGGTCACTTTCACTTTCAATAAGTTCTACATGTGTGCTCTACCGTTTTCAAATGTATAATACCTAATAATACTGATTCTCAGATAACTTTCGAAGCTGGCACGTATTTATTTCAATTTGTTGTATAATGATCAGAACAATCTCACCAAAAACCATCCAAGGTAAACGTCTCTATTATTTAGATAATAGAAAATATTTCTTCATAATTCCTCCCAAAATTAGAAAAAATCACCCTAAAATCACACAGCAAACCGTCAGCATAATACCGAAGGAAATAAAAATAATCGGACCCGAAAAAAATGTAACAGTAAGCTCCAAACACGTCTGCACGCGGCAACGCCTACTGCGATTTTTTTAGACTAAATCAGGTAGGAGTGATTCATGTATTGCGCATTTCCCACCCCACTGGAACCTTTTCGTAGTTGTTAAGTATAAGTTAAGCATAAGTGCGGGATCGTGAACAACATTGCGGAATTGCATCAATTCGTATCAGTGTCTTCTGCGCACTTATTTAGAATCTTAAAATGAATAAGTGCGCAGACAACTTCGACACGACTAGATGTGAAACCGCACTTATGCTAGCTGAGAAATGTTCCAGTGGGGCGCAATAAATTGATTCTCAACATATCAAACCTCCAGAACATCCTCATTTCAGAAATGAAATCATGTTCAAAAACAGCGCGCTTTTTGGGGAAGTTTTTACCGCAATACAATGACTTCACTACCGTGCAGTACACTCCAATAAAGTCAATTCTGAGCCAGAGCCATCATGTTTACCTATAAATAAGAACATTGTCATTCCGATATCGAAATAAAAGATAGAGAGAAAGAGAAAAAAAAAAACACTCCAGGATTTTTTTCTGATGTTCACCAGGATTTGGGATCGCTTCAGGCGTTCCTTTTTGAATTCCTCTAGGTATTCCTTCACGGATTCCTCTAGGATTTCCTGTAGGTTTTTCTAGAGGGGTTTCCTTTAATAAAAAGGATACCTGCGAAAGTTTCTTTTAAATGAGTTCTTTCCGAGATTCACTCAAGTATTTATTCCGAGATTCATTCAGGAATTCCTATCGGAATTCTTCAGCAAATTTCATACGAAGCTACTCCAGAAGATCCTCCTGGAATTTCTTCTCGCATTTCAGTAAATCGTTCAGCAATTGGGTTGTTTAGTGAATAAAATATTGCTATCTTCTATATCCTAATCGATAGCGCTCATTTTTCTGAGTATAACGTGATTTTATTGGATTCCAATAGCTTTGTTTTGATGATTAAAATTATAAAACAGTTTTAATTCTCATCGATAGAATGACAGTTCAATCGATAATATGACAGTTCGACCCGAATAAAAAGATTTTCCCATACAAACTTTAAATGCATTTTAAAAATAGTTCCCGCACTCCAAAAATTATGAAATTTTGGATTTCGACTAATTTTTGGGAGGAGAATCCGATTATAGAATAATCCGGATATCCCTAAAGAACCCAATTCCTTCGGGAGATCATTTTGAAGTTTTATATGATAAGTTAAAAGAAAATAGAGTTTAATACTATTCCTTTAATTCCAACTATGTTGTTGCATCCTATAATCGATAAATATTTCTGACTCGAGTCGAGTACGAGACAATAAAGACGACCTTACAGTTGAGGTCGAAGTACGTATCTGTCATAGGATGGAAACATATAGTTTGAATCAAAAGGAATAGAATTTAACTTGATTTTTTTTACTGCACAGTTCAAAATTGCTTGAGGTCGCTGTAACAAAATGACCTCCATCGTTTTCAATACAATTCTCTGTCGGATTGTAAAATTACAGGTTGTCGGCAGTATGTAGCTTGCTTACAATTTTGTGTGCAAGAAATTCTTTTATGTAATATCGAATGAAATGAAATGGAAATTCCAGCGTTCTAATGTTTACGTCAAGTGTAGTTTTCAGAATTTCTTTCTGTGAGGTATTCCAGCATCATTATATGAGGTGTTTTTAATGGAAATCCTCTAGGAGTCTAGTAGTTTAAAAAAAAATCAGATGATTTTTTTGGAATTCCTTATGGAATGACTGCAGTAGTAGTGTATAGAATTCTTCCATGCGTTCTTCATAAAATTCAAGCAGGAGTTGCTTAAGGAATTATTTTAAAATTTTCACAAAGAACTTCATTGTGGATTGCTTCAAGAGTTATTTCTGAGTTTATTCCAATAGTTCTTTCTGAGACTACATTTCTCCAGGAAATTTTTCAGAGTATACCAGAAAAAAGCTTCTGGGGAGATTCCAAAAGAAACAGGAGGAATCGCAGAATAAATTCCGAAAAGAACCCTCCAAGAGGAATCTCAGAATGAATTCTTGCAAGAATCCAGGAATGAATTTCAGGAGAAATGTCGGAGAGAATCTAAAAGCTTGAAAGCCTTCCTGGAGAAATCCTTGAAAGAGCTCCTTGAGCAATCCCAGAAGGGACCTCTCTACTAATCTCAAATCAAACTTCTAGAAGAACACCAGTCTGAGCAAGAGAGCTATAATAAACCACTAGAAGAATATCAGAAGAAGCTCTTTGATAATTCTCTAAAATAAATCTTAGAGTAGTTCAAGAATTAGTATGGAATTCTTCCGTGGGTCATTATAAAATTCTCACATGTATCCATTGGAGATTTTTCTAATTTTTTTTTCAGGAATTTCCTATGGAATTACGTCTGAAGTTCTTTCTGGGTTTCGTCGAAAAGTTATTTCTGAGATGACATTTCATCAGGAAATCCTTAAAGAATGACCATGGAAAATTCTAGAAATATTCCATAAGCGACTGGAAGAATAATAGAAAAAATACACCGAAATGAACCCTTCAAGAGAAATCTCTGAACAAAGGACGGGAAATGTCACGGAGTTTCGTTTAAAGAATGTCATGACATTTTTTTCAATTTCCACCACTTTTGGTGTAAATTTCCGTCCTTTTACATCATCAATCCATAATGGTGATTAGTTAAGGCCCAATTGAGAATGACAAATGGTCCAGAACTAAAAAAAAAAACACTTTTTCCCGAAATGATCAACAAATCGAAGATAATATGAATGTCCGATTTTTCATTTAGTCAATGATAACAATCGGACACGCTGGTTTTGTTCGCTTTTTTGTTCTACTGGAGAAAAGTTCTTTTTTAGGTTTGGATAATATGCGATTCTCATTTGAGCCTCAGAATCTACTCTAGGAAGAATCCCGGAAGGAATTCCTGGAGGAATCTCAAAAAAATTTCCTAGAAAAATTTAAGAACATTTTTTTGGAGGAATCCCTGGAATCCTTCCTTGAGGAATCCCAGATGGGACCTCTTTAAGAACCCCAAAAGAAACTTCTGGATGAACTCCCGACAGAACTTCTCAAAGGATCCTTAATTAATCCTTGAAAGAAACTCCGAGAAAGCTTTTTGATGAATCCCAGAAATTACTCGTAGAGAAGTTCTAGAATAGGGTTTTGGGGACACCCAGAAAATTCATGGAGTGAACTCCAAAGGAATTCATGGAGGAATTTTGGAACTGCTGGTGAAATCCCAGATGAAATTCCTAGAGAAATCCCGGAAGGAATCTCTAGAGAATCCTAAAAGGAACTCCTTGTGGGATTCCGGAAAGAACTGAAGGAATCCTCAATATGCTCCTTGCAGAATTTCATGATGAGTTTTATGAGAAATCCAATTAGAATCTTTTAGAGAAATGGTATGGTGAATCCGCAAAAGATATTTATGGAGGAATCTCAGGAAGAATTCCTGGGGAAATTTTCGAAAGTATTTTTGAAGAAATTCCGAAAGTAACTTCTGGATGAATCTTGGAAAAAATCCTAGAGAAATCTCGGAAGGGATTCCTAGAAGAAATTCACCAGCAAGCCTTAAATTAGCACACTACTCAACGCGTGCTTGAACCCACATTTTGAATTCAATCAAACTATCGATTAAAAGATGACCAAATTCCAAATCATAAACAACGAGGCCATGGAACGTCAAAAAATTTCTTTAGCAACCGTGGCGTGCAGTGCCCTATCGTTATCCGACTGCGCGAAACCCGAAATATTCGCCGTCTTTGTATTGTTATTTCATCCAAGAAAGCCGCAAAAGTTATTAAGTTAAGATTTTTTTAAAACCCGTGTTTTGAATTCACATTTTTAATTAAGGATAATGGCCTTGAAATGGTCGGCGTTAAGTCAGAGGAGACCAAGTAACAAAATTGACGAAAATGAAGGCATTTATTTGAGAATTACATTAGCTACATGACACTCCTACCCGATTTGCTTAATGTTACAATTAACGAGATTATTAGTGAAATTTCATTTTGATTAATCTGCGAAATCGATAATAGTTTGCAGCCAGAGTAAACCAAATGCTTGATGTCATGGGAATTGAAAAAGTATGTTTTGGTAGACATCCAGTAATCAAAATAATCCATCATCAAAATGTAATATGTAGCCGAATCGGATGACTCCTCAACGCATTTTCTAATGATTATAGATCAAACACATGAAAATTCATTTTATTCTGTTAACTACTGTATTTTGAAGATCATCGTGTGGACCAGGTATCTCTTACAAAAACAATTTGAAATTACCTATTATTCGTAATACTATACTATATCAACATATGTTTGTTAATGAGCTATTGAGGATACTAAAAAAATTTAAAAAAACTTATATTCAACGTGGTTTTGGAAAAATTTGTTGTTTTACTAGTTTATTCAAGAATAAATTTAAAGAAAACCATGCCAGGAGATTAAAAAACTATTCAGAGTTAAGAAAGTTATGGCAATAAAGTAATATCATCTTTTTATTACCTACTCAAAAATTCAACCTTGAGGTGTTTACGCCAGCTCTAAACACATGCTTTTTGCATTTCTACAAGTATTTCTGGGACAGTTGTTGAAGCCTGATTTATCGGATTCCTGACGGGACTGTATTGCAATTGATAGTATTCTTCTGATAATCATTTTTCGCATAAGTCACGGAGGAGTTTTTGGGTGATCTACAGTGTATCAAACAATTGCCCGTACAGCAATTTTTTGATCAAAATAGTTTTTCATTCAAATGATCATAACTTTTTTATACATCAATCAAATACGCCTGAAATTTTTATCAATCATGAACCATATATCAAAGCTCCATTGGTAAAATTTTAAGCGAGATCGGATAAGTTTTCTGAAAGTTATAGAACATTTAGTAAAACTTATAAGATTTTTGAACATATTTTTAAAACATTATACCTCAATATGTACTCGATGAAACTTTATCATTTTTTTGTGATACAGCTTATACCTAAGACTTTAATATGCAGCTTCGTTTGAGGTTTTATATTCACTACCAGAAATCTGAAAATTCTGTATATGTTCAGAGTGTCATTTGGAAATTTACCATATTTTGATCAATAATAATGCCAAGTGTTTCCAGCGTTTTTTAACTCTCCTAATGTAATATTTTTATACAGGACCTACTAAATACATATGAAGAGTAGGTCCCATGTATTTTTCATTCAGTTAATGCACTTCCATTGGTGGAAAACGTTTGGCAGATTATATGTGCAAAATATGGTAAATTTTCAAATATCGTCAACTGCATAAGCACATTTTTCATATTTTTTGTAGTGAATTTAAAACCTCCAAAGTACCTGCATATGAAAGCCTAAGGTATCAGCTGTAACACAAAAAAAAAATTGAAAAAGTTTCATCGAGTACATACAGGGTATAGAAAAAATGATCGGGACAGGCAAAATTTCCACTTTTCAAAAAATGTCCAATTTGCTGTAACTTTTTGATAAGTGCATCAAATATTTTCACTGTAAGTTGATCAACTAGTTGTTTATTAGTGGACAAAATTTGAAAAAGATCGGGCTATTATGAACGAAGTTATAAGCATTTTAGAAAAAAGGTAGAATTATCCGATAGCCAACTTTGATCTGTTATATCTCCGGATTCAATGAACCGAATGCAATGAAATTTTGTCCATTTATGACTCATATAATGAGCTCTGAAAAACCTTTGACACAACTTGAAGTTATTACCGAGAGAAAAAGTTATAGCGATTTCATTAATTTTATGATTTTTTAGTAAATTGGTCTATTTTTAATATGCATCCCATTACTTTTTCAATGAATTGCCGCCTATGTTGTTAATTTTTTTAAAAACATATCTGTATTCAAGAGAATCAGAGGGAATTTAAATGAACTATAATTAGCATCTTGAATTTTTAAACGATGTTGAAATTTAAGAAAATTTGGCGTTTTATAAGAAAAATAATCAAATTGTTATAATTTTCTTCCGTGTTAAGAATTTTAAGTTATGTCAAAAGTTTTCCAAAGCTCATTATATAAGTCATAAATGGTCAAAATTTCATTACATTCGGTTCATTAAATTCGGAGATATAGCAGCTCAAAGTTGGCTATCGGATAATTTTACCTTTTTTTAGAATCTTTATAACTTCGTCCAGAATCGTTCGACCTTTTCCGAATTTTGTTCACTGATACACAAATAGTTGATCAACTTACAGTGAAAATTTGAGAATATTTGATGCACTTATCGAAAAGTTACAGCTATTTGAAAATTTTTTGAGAAGGAAAAATTTTGCCTGTCCCGATCATTTTGTCTATCCCCTGTATTTTAGATTTTTGAACATTGGCAAACGATGCATGATGCATGGTACAAATATGAATAATATGATATCAAAATAATCCATAATATTCATATCTGTCCTTGATAAGTATAGTGCTTGTTTCCTTGCGTAGATTGGATACACAAAAAGTATTGATGTAAAAAACTGAGTCTATCAATATGGGGGGTTTGATGAAACCATGTTAGACAAATTGGAGAATAAAAGTCATACAACCTGATGGCCGCAGTTGGCTTACGTGTCCTAGAGTAAGTAAAAAAACACATTGGCGTAAATCCAAGTTGAGGGCAATATAATGTCATCGTTTTCTTTGAAAGTCTTTTGAATTTCAGTAATTGTGGTTTTATACATGGATTCGCTAATAAAACACAGAACATCAGAATGGCTGGAGATAGACACGTACATCCAGAGGTCACTTTCACTTTCAATAAATTCTGCATGTGTGCACTACCGTTTTCAAATGTACAATATTAATACTGATTCTCAGATAATCTTCGAAGCTGGCACTAATTTATTTCAATTTGTTGTATAATGATCAGAACAATCTCACCAAAAACCATCCAATATAAACGTCTCTATTATTTAAATAATAGAAAATAATTCTTCATAATTCCTCTCAAAATGAAAAAAAAAAATCACTTAAAAATCACACAGCAAACCGTCAGCATAGGGCACTGCATGAAATTCTCTCCTTCTCTTTCACTCTTACAGAAATTTTGTAAACAACAAGGCCAAGAAACGTCAAAATCCTATACCAAATCAAAACAGTGCAGTGCCCTATAATCCCGATGGAAATTAAAATTATCGGAAAAAAAGTGACAAGAAGCTCCAAACACGTCTGCACGCGGCAACGCCTACTGCGGTTTTTTTTTTCAGATTAAATCAGGTAAGAGTGATTCATGTATTGCGCATTTCCCACCCCACTGGAACCTTTTCGTAGTAGTTATTAATGCGGAATCGTGATCAATATTGCGGTTTTGCATCCATTCGTGTCGGTGTCTATTGCGCTTTTTTTGGAATCTTAAAAAAAATAAGTGCGCAGACAACTTCGACACGATTAGATGTGAAACCGCAGTTATATCCTCCATTTCGCACTTTGAAAGGCGTCCAGTGGGATGGAAAGCGCGTAATAAATTGACTCTCAACATGCCAAAACTCATCAACATCCTCATTTCACGAAAAAAAAACATGTTAAGAAACAGCTGATGACCTTTGGAAGAACCGATATTGAGCTGACTTAATTCGGGAACAAGGCACCAACAGTTCTACGCTACTTCTGGTTTGCCACAATTCAGTAACTTCACTACGGTGCAGGCCAATCCGAACATTCCAGTAAAACCAATTCTGTGCCATCATGCTTACCGGTAAATAAGATCATCGCCATACTGAAATCACAACGAAAGAGATAGAAAGATAAAAAAAACACTCCAGGGTTTTTTTTTCTAATGTTCATCAGGGTTTTTTGTTGGGATCGCATCAGGAGCTCCTTTTTGAATTCCTCTAGGAATTCCTTCACGGATTCCTCTAAGAATTCCTTTAGCCTTTTCTCCAGGGGTTTCTTCTGAAATTAAGCCCGGAATTCATTTTGATTCGTTTCAGTAGATTCAATCGGAATTTCTAACGGGATTTCTCCGAAAGATCCATTACGAGATTACTTCAGAAATTCCTACCGGAATTCTTTCTAGGATTTCATGCAACACGTCCCCAGAAGTTTTTCTCTGGAATTTGTACTGGAGTTCATTCTAAAAATTGTCCAGAATTCACTTCTGAGATTCATTCACGAGTTCCTTCTGGGAATCTTTCAGGAGTTCTTTTAAGAACGTTGAAGACGACCTTACAATTGAGATCGAAATACGTATCAGTCATTGGATGCAAACATATATAAGTAATTAAAATGAACAGTCGCCCTGGTTCTCCATCATCCTTGTACGAGATGTTCTCAGCAAAAATCCTCCAGAAGTTTATTTCGATTTTTTTCTAGTTCATGTTATTTTTAGTTCCTCATTGAATTACTGCAGGAGTATCGTATGGAATTCTTCCATGCGTTTACACTCTTACAAGAGTTCCTTGAAAATTATTTTTATAATATTTTTCAGGGATTTCCTAGGTATTTTTTTCAAGAATTCATTCTAGTTTTTTCAATAGTTATTTCTGAGATTGCATTCCTCCAGGAATGTAATGAATATCAGCAAAAACTTTTGGAGATATTTCAGAGGATTTGGATAAATCACAGAAGCAACTCCGAAAGGAACCCTTCTAGAGGAATCTCTGAATGAACTCCGAAGGGAATTCGTGGAGAATTCTCGGAAAGAATTCCTAGAGAAATGCAAGAAGGAATTTTTAGAGGTATCCTTGGAAGCCTTCCTGGAGGAATGCTGGAAAAAGCTCGTGTAGGAATTCTAGATGGGTCTTCTTTTAGAATCTCAAATGAAACTTCTGGAAGAACCCTAGACAAAACTTCTCAAGGGATCCTTAATAAACCACTGGAAGAAACAAAGAAGAAGCTCCTAGATGAATTCCAGAAATAAATCTCAGAGAAATTCTAGAATAAGTTTCTGGAGACACCCACTACTTATTCCTGTAGGAATCTCGGGACTGCTGGTGAATTCCCAGAAGGAATTCCTAGAGAAATCCCGGAAGGTATCTCTGGAAAATTGTGGAATCCTGGTGGAATCCCGGAAAGAACTGAAGTCCTCACTAAGTTCTTCGAAGAATCTCATAAAGAGTTCTTGGATGAATTCAAGCAGAAACTTCTGAAGGAATCCTGGAAGACACGTATGGTGAAACTGTACAAGCAATTTATGCAGGAATCTCAGGAAGAATTCCTGGGAGAATCTAAGAAAGCAACTTCTGGAGGAGTTTCAGAAAAAAAAATCCTAGAAAAATTCCACCAGCAAGTTATAAATCAGCTCACTTCTCAACGCGAGTGCGATCCCACATTTTGATTTCAATGAAAAGCCGAACAACTTAGAAACATGAAATCTTATCTTGTTTTGTTTTGTGCTATTGTGGACTTAGCAATAAATTGATTTCCGAAAAAAAAACTTTATTGACTTCCGCTGCCTTTCCTATGCGTTAAACATAACGTCGGAAGTATTGCGCTGTACAGTAAATCTGGTGTTTTATACAGCGCATTACTTCCGACGTAATGTTTAACGCATAGGAAAAGTAGCGGAAGTCAATAAAGTTTTTTCGGAAACCAATTTAGTGCTAACGCCACAATATCATCCAAAAACGGCGCATAACTTACAAAGCCAAGGAAATAATAAATAACTGTTAGAAAATTTCTCACTTAGAACTTACATTTGATAACAAGGGTAATGGCCTTGATATGCGTTTGTGTAGCTAGGTTATTTTTTTCATGGATTCCAAAGGAGTGCCAACTTTCTCATGTCATATTTAAAGAATACGAAATTAACGCATTAGTAATTTTGTGGAGAATAATTTGCTTGCATAAATGCCGAAATTCGTACACATTACGGAGTGGCATATTTTTCAAAAGTGGTTGAACATTAGAATTCTTGTTGTTAGTCTCATTAACCTTCCTTTTGGATCACGTTGGGAACAGCTCGCTGACGTAGTGTACGGTTTGGGTCAAAAATGACCCTAATGCCAAAGGAGAATTAATTCATATCACAGAAAAAGAGAAACTTCCGAGCAGAGATGGATTTTTTGCATTTTGACGAAAAACGCATTTTAACGACTGGCAGTGCTCCTTTTTACTAACAATGAAGCTTAAAACATTAGTTTATGTTGGATAATCACTGGATTTGCTATTATAACCACAATAAAATGCACTTCCCGCACCTCCACTAACTCTTCACCAATAAAAACTCATGAGTGTTTATGTTTTTGTTTTTCTTCTTACTCACGAAGCAGACGAGTGCGAATAAACTCACACACGGTTTACTCTCGGAATCGTGAGTAAGCCTTGTGTTGGCTTTACACTCGCGAATTGCTTCATGATGAGAGTAATTCCATCACTGCTTCCGAGTTGGAGTCAAAAATATTAAGTTTTGAATATCAACAAAAGCATTTAAAATTGCCCAGGTAACCAATAATCAGTTAAAATTGCATTTTTGTAGCACTATATGTGCCTCTACTGCAGGTCATTAAA
>NC_085137.1:516085133-516123110 GCF_035046485.1 Aedes albopictus | reverse complement strand
ATGATGTTTCATAACAAATCCGGAAATCAAAACAACAACAAAAATAGGGTATTGAATGTCAAATTAAAAGATTAACCCTGTTATTCGACAACAGTTGGTGTCGTACTAGCGGGGTAATACGGTACCTTTTTGCTCACCCTCTTCTTATCCACTCTCTCTCTCTCTCTTCTTGGCGTAACGTCCTCATTGGGACAAAGCCTGCTTCTCAGCTTAGTGTTCTATGAGCACTTCCACAGTTATTAACTGAGAGCTTCCTCTGCCAATGACCATTTTGCATGCGTATATCGTGTGGCAGGCACGAAGATACTCTATGCCCAAGGAAGTCAAGGATATTTCCTTTACGAAAAGATCCTGGACCGACCGGGAATCGAACCCGTCACCCTCAGCATGGTCATGCTGAATAACCGTGCGTTTACCGCCTCGGCTATATGGGTCTTGTCCACTCAGTTAGTGGATAACTGACACTGAGGAAGATTATAAGTGGTGGTCGCAACACACAAAATACATTTGTTTGCATAGAAATAGTCGTTCAAAGTCGTGGGAAGGAAAAAGTTAACATTGTTTTGTAAAACAGGATTGGAACTGATAAATAATATTCCATATTAGCCAGCCACGGGAACGCGGTAGACAGCCATAAATGTTCTACTTTCAGTAAGTTAAATAAATCCCAGACTGAATTCCGGTACGGTAATTCCATCCAGAACACTCTGCATCATGATATCAAATTGTAATGAATACATTGGAGGACCAAATCACATGGCAACGTATAAAAAGGCTTCCGAAATACGGGTAGACTGCTAAATAAATACCGAAGAAAAGAACGAAACTTTGAAAATTGCAGACAGATCGAAGACTATGGTCAAATAATCAGAAAGAGAATTTGTAATAAAACCTCGCATTTACACTAGGGGAGACAGAGTGGACTGAACAGCGGTCTAGCAAAAACGGAGTCGTGGGTTGAAATCCCACCAGAAAGCGTTTTTTTTTTTTTTTTCAAAAATTTCAATTTTTGTTAATATTTTCAATTTTTATTAATTAAGGGAAACTATAAACTAGATACGATTTCCGCACAGATTGGCAGGTAAACATCTATTACAGGATTATACACAACATTAGGATTTTAAATTATATTTATAGGCATGTCTATTATGTTGGAATGCAGAATAAGCAGTAGTTAGAACATACAGAAATAAAAATAAAAAAGGCTATTATGTATTTTACAAAAATTGGTGACACTTGATCCACGTTTTCTTTTCTCGCTTGTATTTTTGATGAATATAATGTATTTCAAATTGTTAGATTTCTCTAAATTTTTGATAATATACCGAATTTTGAAAATGGGAAGACTTGATCTGTGTGTACTAAAATAATAGTTATCTGACTCCTTTTATCAGTGAACCTATTAGAATTCCAAGTAGGCAGAACATGGATATAATTTTATTTTTTTCGTCCGTATAATATGTGTGTACTGTGTAATCCTCGAGGGATCAAGTCTCCTCATGAATTAAAAATATTTTAAAAACAACCTTATTTTGATAAATATGTTTGATTGAATTTTTTTTAAACTATGTGCTGTAAAAGCTTCAACTACTCAGCGTTAGTCAACATGGTTCAACTTTTCACAAAGTTTTTAAGATTTATCGGAATATCCTGAAAGATTTCTGAAGGACTGAAAACAATCCATTAGTAGTGGAAAAATAATGCAATGTATAATCGAAATCACTTTCAGCTAAAACATAGTCTTTTGTCCCGATATAACTTAGGAAAAAAAAAGTATGCTAGACGAAAATCGTTTTTGATATCGAGAAAACCTTGGGGAAACAAGTCTCCTCAATCCCCCTTACCGAAACACATTTATTCTACTAAATAGTTGCAGTTAGTTTCGGCTATCGTTGGTAATTTTATCGAGCTCCGAACGATTTTTTTCCCTGGGACTGTAGTATATATAGACCGGCACTTTGGAGCGGACCTGATGGGATGGTTACAACACTATCACGCCAAGGGACCTGGGATCGAATCCCACTACCGACATCGTCACAAAATGTGGATTCTTCTTACGGAAGTAAAGCTGTGGACCCCACCCAAGTAACAATTTCTATGCCTTCTGCTCTTAGACATTATTTATTGAGGTTTTGTCATGGATTTGGTAAACCCTTTTAGGTTTAATAAAGCAGTAAATATTGTCAAGCAGCTTTAACGATACAAGCACCTTTAAAACAATTTGTAGATATCTGGCAGTCCATTGAATAAAACTTGTCTTCTTGCCTTTTCGTCAAACAAAAATTTCATTGTAAGCGAACTGTTTAGTACGTATTAAAACTTGGTACTAAAACCTTTTTCTAAGATGCAGGCCTGTCCTATCTTAACGGTTTTAAAACCAGATAGATTGCATAAAGTTGTAATAAAGCTATCTTAAAACTTTTTGGAGTAACCGCTGGATGCATTGAAGCTTATTAAAGAGTGTTGCTGCAAAGAGATTTTATTCTGATCAATCGATTTGATATGCCACACAAACAAATGGTAATCAACCAGGCGTAATGATTTTTCTTTCAATTTGAAGTAAATGCAATTGGAAAAACTTCTGACGGGCTTCATTTTTCTAACTAGGCGACCACACTGAGCTTTTTTCACTAGATTCCGATTTCGACTGGGATTTCAGAAGCAGACGATGGGTGTTAGGGATGACATCGTATGCTCTAGCTTCGACATCACAGTAGTTTCATAGAATCACTTTTATTCACACAAAGTGTGCCGCAGCCGGTGTATGAAGCTTCTTATTGATTTGCACTGTATACTTATCATACACTTGATCAGATAAAACAGCGTAGAAAAGCGAAACACCACTTAAAAACTGATAAAAATTCTAAACTTCCAGTTTGTTTACATTTCTGAAGACTATCGTCAAAGCGGCAGGTTTTTAAGATCATTCAGTCTGAACCGCCAGTTCTATAGGACCTATTAGTGTTTAAGTGGCACATCAATGCATGCGTTAAGAATAAGTAGGTGTATGCTAGTCTTTGCACCGTATTCATAAAGAACAGCAACTCTAGAACATGTTGCTTTTACACAAACTGATCTTAAACAATCTCAAACAAAACCAGTAGGATTTACCTTGTAGGTATCCATATTTTTCATCACGATGATCAAATCCTGCTTGAAGCTATTTACGCCATGTTGGTGTTTGGATTATGATTTGAATGCATAGCTTTGCAAGTTGGATTAAAATTGTTATTTTTAAAATGCCCAAAACCTCAAAATGACGTGGCGCTTCGCCTCATGCAGAAGTATTTTATTGCATTATTCCGGTAAACTTTTTTGGCATGGATTTTTCGGTCATAACAAAAAAGTTTTCCTCCGTGAAAATTGAAAATTAAATATTTTTTAACGTCGATGACCGACATTCTTGTCGTTTTTAATTATTATTAATTTGCAATTTACTGCCAATAAATGTGATGATTGATAGCTTCAGATTCATTTTGACTCTTTGGTTTTAAACGTACTTTTAACCCTTATGTGGCCGGCAGGGTACCCGGGTACCCAGCACCCATTTAAAAAAAAAAAAAAAAAAAAAAAAAAAAAAAAAAAAAAAAAAAAAAAAATATATATATATATATATATGAGAGACGAACCAGCCAAGGGCTGAAAGTCTCTCTAATAAAGACAAATCAATCAATCAACCATTTAAAATACACGGTGTAGAAAAAAGCAAAAAGATTGCCGGCCACACAACGGTTAAGGAGTTTTCCGAGCCCTAAAACGGCTGGTTGATCTTCTTGCAACCTACACAACAGACCTTATCCATGCTGTGTAGTATACTACAAGAATATGCCATAAACCAAGTAGGATACATAGCGTTTTAAGGGTTGGTTTCAACAACCTCCTGTAGGGTGGGCCCTTTCTGGTTTAAAAGAGTTTTATCACAGGTTTATTAGAGCTGTTAAGATAACTAAGCTTTAAAATTAGTGTTGATGGTTGGATTGTAAAAACAGCTTGTAGGCTATGAGAAAACTAAAAATGTTACTTGGGCAGATGAACTAGTTTCGAGTTATTTGGTGGTTATTTGAGATAATTCAAAATTTTGCATCATTTCAAGAGTTTCAATGACAAGATACGTTTAAATTCTTGCTACTAAAGTTTTCATAATAAGTCAAAGCTTAAAAACTTTCCAAATTACCACTATGGCCAAATAGGGAACCACTATGGCGATAACTGGTACACTTACCCTAATAACGACAAAAACAAAACAAAAACGGCTCTGTTTTACAATATTCTTCAGTTTAAACTAGTTTCTTTCTTACCTTTATTCTCTTAATTAATTTTTAGTCGAACGACATCGGGAGCCTTTTTCTTAAGCAACAAATGTGATTATTTAGTGATGACTTAAGAGCTCTTCCCGAGCAAAGTCTGATAGCAAATTGAAAACTAATTTTGATGTTGTGATATTGCAAATTTTGATAACTCAGGTTGTTGTCGTTTTGGTCGTTTTAACGGTTAAAACATCAAAAATGAGAGCAGAAAAATGTTCCTGTGACAGCAAATTGAAAACCATTCCTGCTATCGATGATAGCAAATTGATAACTGTTTTTGTTATCAGCGCAAGAAAAATGAAAAATCGACAAATGTAGAGTTTTTCGTTTGATATGAAATCCTAAATGCAATAATACAATTGCACTAATGATATATCCCTAGAATAACTTCACATAGTTTACTGAAAGATTTAAAAACTATCGTAACACTAAATATTTACATCAATTCAAAATGACAGCAAACCGAAAGCAAAATTTGAAATCAAATTAAGTAAAGATATAATGATATCAAAATGTGATATCAATTTGTTGCTGAATACAAATCATGTTTTCGATTTGCTGTAATTTTGTTGTTGGACTTTGCTCGGGTTTACAGTTTAGAAGAAATTTCTCAGCTTATCTTAATGCATGGGAAATTTCTTGCCAGAATAACTCAAGAAAACTTTTTTTTTGCGAAGAAATGACAGTTCAAATGGCAGTCATTGTAGAAGGTTTCTGCCAGGAATCGGTCAATAAGTTTCTTGAGCGATTCCGTTCGAACACAAAACTGGGCTATTCTTTACTGTCTACCCCCGTTGGTTTGACCGCATCTAATCTGTTCAGTGAACACTTTTTAATTTGACCCCCGCTAATATGCACATTGTCCAAACTAAAAACAGTTCATACGTCATTCCGCTCATGGAACGGGGTGAAACGGAACGCAGAATCAAAACAAAACGGCAAAAAGGGTTACCATCACAGTGTGTTTTTCTATGCCCACAGGGTTACTGGAAGTTCAAATTAAAAATAAACCCCGCTGGTTTACATGAGGTGTCGTTCAAACCAACGGGGGTAGACGGTATTACACCAACAAAGCTACCCATGGTAGCCACCCACTTCTCTGGTCATTTTGACACATCACACACATGAACAAATACGGAACTTATTTCTACTTTATCGATCTTGTTGCCGTTCTTTTCATGATCATGTTACATCTGTCAAAATGACTTGAGCGTTGTCAGTCATTTAGAGGTTTGGTTCGTTGGTGTAATGAAGAATACCAGAGTTCTGATCGCAGTAAGCTGCGCGTGCAAATGGTTCTGATACGTTTTTTTTTCTCGAATATGCGTTCGCCGGAATTGTAATTGCCTGGTGATGCAACGCCATCCGGTAATTTATCCAGCTTAACCTTCCTTTTGCATCACGTTGGCAGCAGCTCGCTGACAGTTTGGGTAAAAAATGACCCTTATGGATGGTTAAAAGTGGGAAAGTGCCATAGTGCGAGAGGCACTATGCCAGCGTGAATTTTGGTGTCTTCCAGGCGATTTCAAAAGTTTTTGGTGATTCGAGCTGTCTTGCAAGCTTGCAGACGGTTGCAGGATGTGCATCATTCAAGCGGATTTTGTGCCACGTTTTGCCTTTCTCGTACACTAAGTGTACTGGAAAGGCTATATGTTCACTCCAAAAATGTCTTTTTGATAGAAGGCCCGGAGGGTCGAGTCATACATACCAATCGACTCAGCTCGACGAATTGAAGTGATGTCTGTGTGTATGTGTGTGTGTGTGTGTGTGTGTGTGTGTGTGTGTGTGTGTGTGTGTGTGTGTGTGTGTGTGTGTGTGTGTGTGTGTGTGTGTGTGTGTGTGTGTGTGTGTGTGTGTGTGTGTGTGTGTGTGTGTGTGTGTGTGTGTGTGTGTGTGTGTGTGTGTGTGTGTGTGTGTGTGTGTGTGTGTGTGTGTGTGTGTCTGTGTGTGTGTGTGTGTGTGTGTGTGTGTGTGTGTGTATGTGTGTGTGTATGTGTGTATGTGTGTGGACAGAAAAACTCACATCACTTTTAGGCAGTAAACCTCAACCGATTTTAATGACCGACGGTTCATTCGACGCGTAATCTGGTCCTATTGTTTCCTATTGCAAATGGTTCGGATCGGTCCAGCCGTTCCGGAGTTATGGCCCTTTAGGTGTTCCGGACCGGTACCCCTGGAAGGGGCCAGACATGAAAATGCAACAAACCAATGCATGCGACCCATAAAACCACGGCATTTTCTATTATCTGATGAACGGTAAGCAGGAAAATAGTCTAAGACCATATCTGAACCAGTAGTGTTCCGGAACCGGTTCCGGAAGTCCCGCCGGAAGTGGCTAAATATAAAAGTGAACACAACCCATTCATGCGACACATTAAACAGTGGCATATTCGGTAACCTGATGAATGATTACCAGGAAAATAGTATCCGGCAATATCTGAACCGGTAGTGTTCCGGAACCGGTTCCGGATGTCCTGCAGGAAGTGGCCAAATATAATAGTGAACCAAACTCATGCATGCGACATATCAAACAGCGGCATTTTCGTTAACCTTTTGAACGGATAGCAGGAATACAGTTTTAAACCATATCTGAACCGGTAGTGTTCCGGAACCGTATCCGGATGTCCCGACGGAAGTGGCCAAATATAAAAGTGAACCAAACCTATGCATACAACACATCAGAGTGCGGCTTTTTTGATAACATAATGAAAGGTTAGCAAGAAATTAGTCTCTGACCATAGCTGAACCGGTAGTGTTCCGGAAACGGTTCCGGATGTCCTGCAGGAAGTGGCCAAATATAATGGTGAACCAAACTTATGCATGCGACACATCAAACGGCAGCATTTTCGGTAACCTGATGAACGGTTAGCAAGAAAATTATCTCAGAACAAATTTGGGATAACAGGTCCTGCCCGGAATTCGATTTTGGGTGCCTCGTCTTAAGTGGTCAAATATAAAAGTGACCCGAACCTATGCATGCGACTCACCAAATAGCGGTTTTTCAATAACCTAATTAACAGTTTGTCAGCAAAAAGTATCAGACGCTTATCTGGGAGAACCGGTAGTGTTGAAGAACAGGTAACAAGTGTCCCGCCGGAAATGGTAAAATATAGAAGTGAACCAAAATCATGCATGGAGTCATCCATTAAGTACGTCACAATCATAGGGGGAGGGGGTGGGGGTTTTTAAATTTATGAAGTATAGGAAAAACCCGTTCGAAGAGGAGATGGGGGGTCCAAAATTCCCAATTTCAGCGTGACATGCTTAATGGATGCTCCCCATGCAACACATCAATTCGCAGCATTTTAGGAAGCCTGATGTACAGCCATAGACAATATCTGGGACAACCAGTAGTGTCATGGAATCGGTTCCAGGTGTCCGCCGGAAGTCGTCAAGCGTAAAATTGAACAAAACTCATGCGGCACATCAAATAGTGTAATTATGAAAGTGAACAATACCAATGTGAGCGATAAATCAAATCGTGGCTTTTTCGATAGCCTGGTAAATGTTGGGTACCGCCAGTCGGGGCGACACTCGCTCAAAATACTAACATTTATTAAAGTGATTATCAAAAAGTGGATAGTATTTGGTAAATATAACTTGCGTTGACCATCCGCTGTAGAAAAAAGTCACATTTTGTTGATTAGGCGTACTGTACAAAATCGTCATTTTAAAATTGCTAGTACAAAAAGCTGAACACCGGTCAGTACGAGAACTCTACAAATGTGAATTACAACAACTGAGAGTATTCATATTATTTTTTGGATACCACGGTGTTTGTTTTAGAAATAAATGTAAGATTCAAGCTAAATCTATATATTCAATAGTTTTGATTTGCAAGCGATATTTTCTCACATTGAACAATTTTGTTTGACTTTTCGTGTTTGGCCCAATGTCACCCCCTAGAAGGGGTAAAATTGGGCCAATTTCAATTAGGCTATATTATTTACAAAATTTAAGTTGAAGCATTTATACTTTAAACAATCCTAAACAACATAAAACTGAACGTGTCTACTGTATTCAATTTTGATTTAGAGCTAAAATATTGTTGTATCGATCTACAAAGGGATGGACTATGGGGCTGTTCATAAACCACGTTGACCAAAATTTTGTCATCTCAGACCCCCCTCCTCCCCCCTCGTAGACTTTTGTCCATACAAAAATTTTGAAATTTGTGTGGAGCGTAGCCAGACTCCCCCCCCCCCCCCCCCCGGAAGTCTACGTGGTTTATAAACGGCCCCTATGCAGTTTTGGCCCAATGACATCCCCACTGACGGTGAGATTTAAAGCGAAGAAATGGTCGAAGTATTCATATATGAAAGAGATCATAACCAAAGCAATCTCATCAAATCACACCATTTCAAATTCATGTGGTGCACAGTGCTACAGATTTGAAATATCTGGCAAAAATTGCCATATCATAGTAGTCTGCTAGTTTTAGCCTAAATGAATAAGGTTCCAGTAGGGGAGACTGAGGAGACTTGTTCCCCCCATATTTTCTCGGAATCAAAAACAGTTTTCTTCTAGCATATTTTTTCCAAAACTACATCTTGACAGACGACAATGTTTTGGCTACAATTGATTTTAATTGTGTATTGCACTATTGCCATTGTTTGTTTTCACTCCTTCAGAAATCTTTTAGGCGATTCCGAAAAATCTCAATAACTTTGTGAAAATTGAACCAAATTGTGTGAAAACTTCACAGCACATAGTATAAATAAAATACTATAAAACGTATTTATTCCAATAAGGTTGTTATATAAATATTTCAATTAATGTAGCTTAGTGTATACAACAGTGACATGGGGAGACTTGATCCCTCGAGGATTACACACACATTATACATGTGAAAAATAAAATTCTATTTGGAAGCCTCTATTTACTCGGAATTCTAGTATAATCAATGATAAAACGAGTCAGATAATTATTATTTTATTACACACCATTTAAAAGGGAGATTAAGTCTCCCCATTTTCAAAATACGGCATATCCTTAACAATTTAAGGAAATCTTATAATTTCAAATACACCATATTCATCGAAAATGTAAGAAAACTTGAAAAGAAAATGAACAGGAAGCTTCTGGAGTTATTTTCCCTTTAAATTAAACATGTGCTCAAAAGGGGATCAATTGTGACCCATTTTTGAAAAATACATCATAAGACATGCCTCCATAAAAACACAGTTTTGAAAACTTTAACAATAATTTAAAGTCCTTCTGTTGTGTATAAACTTGCAATAGATGTTTACCTGCCATTCTGTACGAAAAATGGATCTAGTTTTGTGTTTTTTTTCTTAATGTTACAGGCAAATTAAGAAAAAGGGATCAAGTCTCCCCAGTCTTCCCTATTATTAAGACCTCCATTTCATTTTGATGGCATTTTCATTATTTTTCGATTTCTTCGAACGAAGTCCGAACAACATAACTGTTTTTCATACACTTTAACTATATACACATCACCATGGCGCTAATGTTTTGGCAGCTCTTCGCGCTCGTTTAACCGTTATGTGTTCGACAAACTATTTGCTTTTTTCTTCACCGTTTTTTTCAAATGGGCGCTGGGTACCCGGGTACCCTGCCGGCCACATAAGGGTTAGACTCGTTTATGTTCATTATCAAAAATGCAGTATTTTTTCCATCAGCAGCTACTCAGTATCGTAACAAGATACAAAATCAACATTTTCAAATTCTTTAAAAGCTATTCAATGATTATGACATTATAGACGAGTGCTCGATATACTGTAACCCATTAGATACATGTTCAAAAATTGAATTTCTGTCAGCTTTTCTCAAAAACTGGACCTCTGTGCGGTGTTAATATAAAGTAGGATAGATCAACTTATTATGGGAAAATTATAATTTGTCGCATCAACACTGAATAAAGTTTTTCCAATCTCCTTTTGCGTCTAAAATTACTGTGCACAATTTGGGTGCGGCTGGTTGAGCCCTCGCTCTTCTCATTGGGATTTAATATTGAATGGAAAATTTCCCTTTTCTGCATTTTTTGTTTGATTAGGTCAAATTTTGCATGAATCGTATTAAGCGCATAAGTATTCTTGGGATCGGCAAACGTCGACGGAAAGATCATGAGTACATATTCGACGAGAAAGGCACTACCACCACTAGGTGGATTAATCTGGGTTTTTTTGAATTCGGATAACACCATCCAGAACAGAAACTGCTGGTTGAGCAATCAGTGCGTGAACCACGGTTTTATACATTTAGCTTTCCTATCGAGCAACCCGCATTCATCTGTGTTTCTCAGAAGAATTGTAATTATAAGTTTTAAGAATGGGACTCTTCGAGGAAGCTGATTACATTCAACCGGAGGATCTACATTGGACTACAAAAGTTTCATAACAGGGATTTCCTCGAGAATTCACCATGGATTCCTCCCAATGTTTTTCTGTGGATGTCTCCAAGAATTCTTTCAGATATTCGCACAGGAACTCCTCCACGTAATCCTGGTGGGATTTCTCCCGAGATTCTACCCAGGATTTTCCTGGAAATTTTTTCAAAGATTCTTCTAGGGGATCCTGCAGGGATTCTTTTGGAAATTCTTCCAAAGTATTCCTGCATTTCTGCAGGGATTCATCCATGGATTCTTACCGAGATTTTTAAGAAGATGCTTCCCTGGTAAAGTTCATTTTTTCAGGATTTCTTTATAGATTACTTTTGTGATTCTTCCAGGGTTTTTTTTTTTTCAAGGATTACTTCCAGGAATTTACCAGGATTCCTTCGAGGATCACACCGTTCGTTCATCCAGAAATTCCCAGCTATTCAGCCAAAAATCTCTCCTGAAACTCTCAGATATTTATTCAGGGATGCTCCAAGACTTATTTCCGAAATTTCATCGGCGATTCATCCCAGACGTTATCCGTGATTTTTATTTTCAGGGTTCCTACAGCTTATTCCTGTGATTCCATCAGGGATTTTGCCTGATTTTTTTAAGATTTGTTTCCAAAACTCTTCAGGTATTCTTCCTTTATCATTTTCTTCGAGATGTTCAGGCCTTTTTCCAGACTGTCCTTCAATGGTATCCATGGTGGTATCTCTAGGATTACTCTGGATTTTTTTTTACTGAGGAATCTGCGTTGCTCAGAGATGAATCAGCAATCGCACACTGCTAGTATGGACAGTTGATCCACACTACAGCTTAAGGAAGCTCTTATAGTAGTCAGCGTATTTGAATGTCAACATAATCTTCAGCAAATATGCCCCATAGAGAACAGTACTCTTCTAAATGAGTTGACTAAAAAGTATGATGGATATCTATGGATATCAGTATACACTAAGGTCTTTTTTTACACGGGGGATACGTCCCGTGTAAAAAAAAACCGTGTAAAAAAAAACGTGTTAATTCGCGAATCCGTGTAAAAAAAAACCGTGTTAATTCGCGAAACCGTGTAAAAAAATACCGTGCTAATTCGGGAATCCGTGTAAAAAAAAACTGAGGGAAATCTGAAAATATTTGAAATGTCCTTACCTTCAGATATCCGAGGTTTGTTTTAGAGAGTAATAAGAAAGGGGGGGGGGTAGTAGTAAGGGTTGAATCTAGGGGTTAGTGAGGAAGGGGACAAGGGATGGGCTATGGAGAGCAGAGTGCATACTGTTTCATTTCTAAAGACATACTAGGTCTTCCTTGAACTTCCGCGAGTTAAGGCCTTAAGATCTACAAGCGCACTCAATGAATTGTTGTTACATTTCTAATACGTTGTTACATGCTACAGGTCCAAGAACAATTTTTCTGTAAGGAACTAATTGTCATAGATGTTCTAGGTCCCCCAAGAACTTCCACGAGTAAAGTCCTGAAGATCTACAAGCGTTGTCAATGGTTTGTTGTCACATTACTGATACAGTGTAGCGTCCTACAGGTCCAGGGAGCATAGTTGTGTAGAGAAATAATTTCCACAGATGATCTAGGACCTCTAAGAACTTCCGCGAGTAAAGGCCTTAAGATCTACAAGCGTTATCAATGGTTTGTTGCCACATTACTGATATAGTGTAGCGTCCTACAGGTCCAGGGAGCATAGTTCTGTAGAGAAATAATTTCCACAGATGAACTAGGACCTCCAAGAACTTCCGCGAGTGAAGGCCTTAAGATCTACAAGCGTAATCAATGGATTGTTGTTACATTTCTAATACGTTGTAACATGCTACAAGTCCATGAACCATTTTTCTGTATAGAAATAATTTCCACAGATGTTCTAGGTCCTCCAAGAACTTCCATGAGTAAAGACCTGAATATCTACAAGCGTTATTAATGGTTTGTTGTCACAATACTAATACATTGTAGCGTCCTACAGGTCCAGGGAGCATAGTTCTGTAGAGAAATAATTTCCAATGATAATCTAGGACCTCCAAGAACTTCCGCGAGTAAAGGCCTTAAGATCTACAAACGTTATCAATGGTGTGTTGCCACATTACTGTTACAGTGTAGCGTCCTACAGGTCCAGGGAGCATAGTTCTGTAGAGAAATAATTTCCACAGATGATCTAGGACCTCCAAGAACTTCCGCGAGTGAAGGCCTTAAGATCTACAAGCGTAATCAATGGATTGTTGTTACATTTCTAATACGTTGTAACATGCTACAAGTCCATGAACCATTTTTCTGTATAGAAATAATTTCCACAGATGTTCTAGGTCCTCCAAGAACTTCCATGAGTAAAGACCTAAGATTTATAAGCGCAATCAATACAAGTTCCCAAGAACTTCCGCGAGTTTAGACCTGAAGATCTACAAGCGTTATCAATGGTTTGTTGTCACATTACTGATACAGTATAGCGTCCTAAGGGTCCAGGGAGCATAGTTCTGTTGAGAAATAATTGCCAAACATCTTCTAGGTACTCCAAGAACTTCCATGAGCCGCAAGAGTACTTGGAAGACATAAAGCATTCTTGGAAATCAAGACTCTACAGAACTGTCTTCCATGGACCTGTAGGATGTTGCACCGCATCAGTAATGCAACAGAAGGCCATTGATAATGCTTATTGATCTTAAGGCCTTAACTCGTGAAAGATCTTGGATTAACTAGAAAATCTTTGAAAATAACTTCTCTATAGAACCGTGATCCATAAATCTGTATAACATCAAATAAGTAATGTAAAAGCAATTGATTAATTACGCTAGTAGATTCAGGCCTTTACTTGCGGAAGTTCTGGATGACCTAGAACACGTTAACGGAATCTTGCGCCAAGGACCTGTAGTGGACGTGTGCGCCGAAGCAATTTTCACCGGCGGCGGCGTGTATAGTAATTCGAGGCAGCGGCGGCGCACGCCGTTCGTCCTATACGGCGGCGGCGTAATCGGCGTGACCAAAATTTTAAATTATTTTTTTTTGTGAAGAGCAAATTCTAGTCATTAAAAAACGTCAATACAGAACAATTTCTTTCTTGTATCTAAATTACAATTTTCATCTATTTTGTGTAAACGGTTTAAACGTATGTCAATCAGAGGTTTCAATAAAAACTATCCTCATAAGAACTATGCTATAAATTTCAGATAGTACCCTTGAGGACGTTTACCAGGAAATTTATAAAGGATTCCTCTAGATAGAAATTCACAACGTCGCACGTCTCGTCTAAGGATATTCTTTAATAAAACTCATTTTAGACCAGTATAGTCATGGTAAAATTCGAAATGTTTGTAGATCTTATAAGGCCACTACTCGCGGAAATTCTTGGATGCCCTAAGATATCCTTGAAAATTACTTATCTTCAGAACTATGTTCCATGGACCTGTAGGATGTTACACCGCATCAGTAATGTAACTACAATTCATCGATTACGCTTGTAGATCTTAAGGCCACTACTCGCGAAAGTTCTTGGTTTACCTAGAATATCCTTGAAAATAACTTCTCTTCAGAACTATGCTCCATGGACCTGTAGGATGTTACACCGTATCAGTAATTTTACAAAAATCCATTTATTACGGTTGTAGATCTTGAATTCTTTATTCGCGGAAATTGCTTGGATGACCTAGAGCATATTTGGGGAGTTTTTTTTTCTACAGAATTATGCTCCATGGATCTGTAGGATAAAACACCGCATCAATAATATAGCAAAAATAATTGATTACGCTCGTAGATTTTCAGGCCTGTATTCTCGGAAGTTCTTGGAGGTCCTAGAATATCTTTGAAAACTACGTCTCTACAGAACTATACTCTAAGGACCTGTAGAATGTTGCACCGTATTAGTAATATGACTACAATCCATCGATTACGCTTGTAGATCTTAAGGTCTTTATTCGCAGAAGTTCTTGGATGCCCTAGAATATCCTTGAAAACAACATCTCTTCAGAACTATGCTGCATAGACATGTAGGATGTTACACCGTATCAGTAATGTAACTGCAATCCATAGATTACGCTTGTAGATCTTAAGGCCACTACTCGCGGAAGTTCTTAGATGCCCTAAGATGTTCTTGAAAATTACTTCTCTTCGTAACTATGCTCCATGGACCTGTAGGATGTTACACCGTATCAGTAATTTAACAAAAATCCATTCATTACGGTTGTAGATATTGAATTCTTTATTCGTGGAAATTCTTGGATGACCTTGAGCATATTTGGGAAGTTTCTTTTTCACAGAACTATGCTCCATGGATCAGTAGTATATTACACCGCATCAATAATATAGCAAAAATAATTGATTACGCTCGTAGATTTTCAGGCCTGAACTTTCGGAAGTTCTTGGAGGTCCTAGAATATCTTTGAAAACTACGTCTCTATAGAACTATGCTCTAAGGACCTGTAAGATGTCGCACCGTATTAGTAATGTGACTACAGTCCAACGATTACGTTTGTAGATCTTAAGGTCTTTATTCGCGGAAGTTCTTGGATGCCCTAGAATATCCTTGAAAACAACATCTCTTCAGAACTATGCTGCATAGACATGTAGGATGTTACACCGTATCAGTAATGTAACTGCAATCCATAGATTACGCTTGTAGATCTTAAGGCCACTACTCGCGGAAGTTCTTAGATGCCCTAAGATGTTCTTGAAAATTACTTCTCTTCGTAACTATGCTCCATGGACCTGTAGGATGTTACACCGTATCAGTAATTTAACAAAAACCCATTTTTTGCGGTTGTAGATCTTGAATTCTTTATTCGTGGAAATTCTTGGATGACCTAGAGCATATTTGGGAAGTTTCTTTTCCACAGAACTATGATCCATGGATCTGTAGGATATTATACCGCATCAATAATATAGCAAAAATAATTGATTACGCTCGTAGATTTTCAGGCCTGAACTTTCGGAAGTTCTTGGAGGTCTTAGAATATCTTTGAAAACTACGTCTCTACAGAACTATGCTCTAAGGACCTGTAAGATGTTGCACCGTATTAGTAATGTGACTACAGTCCAACGATTACGCTTGTAGATCTTAAGGTATTTATTCGCGGAAGTTCTTGGATGCCCTAGAATATCCTTGAAAACAACATCTCTTCAGAACTATGCTGCATGGACATGTAGGATGTTACACCGTATCAGTAATGTAACTACAATCCATCGATTACGCTTGTAGATCTTAAGGCCACTACTCGCGGAAGTTCTTAGATGCCCTAAGATATCCTTGGAAATAACTTCTCTTCAGAACTATGCTCCATGGACCTGTAGGATGTTACACCCCATCAATAATATAACAAAAATTAATTGATAACGCTCGTAGATTTTCAGGCCTGAACTCTCGGAAGTTCTTGGAGGTCCTAGAATATCTTTAAAAACTACGTCTCTACAGAACTAGACTCTAAAGACCTGTATGATGTTGCACCGTATCAGTAATGTAACTAATTACGCTTGTAGATCTGAAGGCCTTTATTCGCGGAAGTTCTTGGATGCCCTAGAATATCCTTGAATAAAATTACTTCTCTTCAGAACTATGCTCCATGGACCTGTAGGACGCTGAACCATACTCCAAAAATCACCTTTAGGAAACCCCCCATTTAACCCCTCCTAGCCCCCCATATATTAACCCCCCCCCCCCCCTCCTTCAAGAAACAGACCCCCCACACATCCCTTTCCTGCAGACCTCTTACATCATCATCCGCCTTCACCTCATACCACTTTTCAACTCCCTTGCAACCCTTTCCCATAAATCCCATTTCTTCCTTATAGTAAAAGTTCCCTTCTAGACACTTAGCGCGAGAAAGTTGAAAAAACCGTGTTAATTCGCGAATCCGTGTAAAAAAAACCCCAATTAATCCACCTAGTGGTGATAATGCCTTTCTCGTCGTATATGTTCTCACGACCTTTCCGTCGACGTAAGTCAAAGTGTTCTTGAATTCTGATATTTAAAAAAAAAGTAAGCATTTTATCAAAGCCATCATTGAATTGACTCAAAAATTATTGATGGGACATAGTCCGACGTTATGTTCAACGTATAAGCAGAGCTGAATAATATTAGATTTCTCAGTTGACTGCTTGAGCACCTTCACTAACACTGGGGGCTGATCAATATCAACATGATCCTAACAAGCAAAGATATAACTTTTTACACAATCACAGATCACTTTGTGGTCTCTGATACTGATATCGATATATGGCCGGAAACTTTTTTTTGCTAAATCAAAAAAACTAAAAATCCGCGATTTGATGTGTCACTTACATGGGTTTCGTTCACTTTTTATTTGACCATTTCCGGCGGAAAACCCGGAACCGGTTCCGGATCACTACCGATTCAGATATGTTCTGAAAATATTTCCCTGCTTACTATTCATCAGGATAAAAAAGCCACTATTTGATATGTCGCATGGATGGGCTTGGTTAACTTTTATACTTTGCCACCTCCGGCGGGACATCTGGAACCGGTTCCGATATGGTCTGAGAATGCTTTCTTGCTTACTGTTCATCAGGTTATCGAAAAAGCTGCAGTTCGATATGTCGCATGCATGGTTTTAGTTCAATTTTATATTGGCCACTTCCAACGAGACACCCGGAACCGGTTCCGGAACACAACCGGTTCAGATATGGTCAGAGAATATAATACTACATACTGTACATCAGGATATAAAAAAGTCACTATTTGATATGTCGCATGCATGGGTTTGGTTAACTTTCATACTTGGCCACCTCCGGCGGGACATTTGGAACCGGTTCCGGAACACTACCGGTTCCGATATGGTCTGAGAAAGTTTTCCTGCTTACTGTTCATCGCGTTATCGAAAAAGCCGCGGTTTGATATGTCGCATGCATGGGTTTAGTTCACTTTTATGTTTGGTCACTTCCGGCAGGACACCTGGAATCGGTTCCGGGACACTACCGGTTCAGATATGGTCTGAGACTATTTTTCTGCCTACCATTCATCAAGTTATCGAAAATGCCGTAGTTTGATGTGCCGCATGGATGGGTTTGCAGCGTTTTCATATCTGGCCCCTTCCTGGGGTACCGGTCCGGAACACCTAAATGGCCATAACTCCGGAACGGCTGGACCGATCTGAACCATTTTCAATAGGAAACAATGGGACCAGATTCCGCGTCGAATGAATCGTCGGTCATTAAAATCGGTTGAGGTTTACTGTAAAAAAGTGATGTGAGTTTTTTTGTACACATACACACATACGCACACACACACATACATACACACACACATACATACACACACACAGACATCACCTCAATTCGTCGAGCTGAGTCGATTGGTATATAAGACTTGACCCCTCCGGAGGCTCTATCAAATTTTCGTTTTTGGAGTGAACATATAGCCTTTCGGTACACCTTGGTGCACGAGAAAGGCAAAACGTGTTAATTCGCGAAACCGTGTAAAAAAAGCCGTGTAAAAAAAACCGTGTAAAAAAAAACCGTGTAAAAAAAGACCTTAGTGTACTATACATAGTGGGTATCATGTACATGCGGAAGCGCAGGCAATGAAGATCTTTACTCTGATCCCAAAACTATGCTCTTCTTCTTTTTCTTTATGGCTTTACGTCCCCACTGGGACTTGGCCTGCTTCGCTTCAACTTAGTGTTCTTTGAGTTATTACAGTTATTGATTGAAGGGCTTTCTTTGCCTGACATTGCATGAATTTGTTGAGGCAAGTACTATGATACACTATGCCCAGGAAGTTGAGAAAATTTTCCCAACTCGAACGAGAATCGAACCCACCGTCTCTGGATTGGTGATCCATAGTCTTAACCACTAGGCTAACTGGAGACCCACAACTATTTATGTAGTCTTTTTAATTGGTACATCATCAATTCAGATCTGCTACTTAGTCAAATTTAAAGTAACGCCTCTTTCACATATTGAGACCTATCTTCGCCAACATTGTTGGTTCAAAACAAATAACAAGCTAGTAGTCTATCCTTCATAAGTCAACAAAGGCAACTCTCCCCACTTTGATAGATTGGTATATAAGACTTCCTTTGCGACCACAGCACAAAACTTCAGACCATTAAACGACACTAAACCATAATTTTATGCACCCAGTCGTAAAACTCATGCAGCAACTCATTAATGGCAATAAGTCTCTTGTGGTTTTGTGGAAAATGACCCATAATCCTCTTTATTTCAATCCCAGATGACCCGCTTTCAAGCCCCAAATTGTGCACCCTCACCGGGCCCGAGGGAAATAGCCAAAGTTTTCATTTCAAACAAGGAAAAAACTTTACGATCTCGTCGGCCTGTCATAACCGTAACGACAATCGCATCGTAAGCCATAAACGCGTGCTGGTCCGTCCTCGGCATCTTTGATGTGCACAATGGTCGGGGACATCATCCTTCTGAAACCGCAGTAGGCTGACGGAAGGAAAAAAGAAAATCTCAGAGGCCGTCTCCTTGGCAACCTATACGAGCTCACTCACAAGCGGACGTCTCAAACGATCGTTAATCACCAAGTCCAACACTCTGGCTTCCGACCGTAGCCCGTAGCCGTCCTGTGTTTTGACTTGACTTGTGTTATCAGTGGCTCAACCAGTCCTGACAAATGGACTCCCACAACCCAATCAACCGAGCGACACTTCATTGAATTACACCCTGCTCCTGTCCCAGTGACGAGGTTTCTTATCACCTCAGGCTGACCCATGCCGTGCGGCCGAGAAATGAGGAAATAAAAAATAACAAGAAAACTTCCTTATCTTACCTTGTATCTTAAATGGGGGCTTGAATAAATCACACCCGTTTTCGCTCTGGCCGCCTGCTCTGGTGGAAAAAAAATCCATCTTTTGCTATTTTCCCTTGCTCTCACTCTTCAGTACCACTGGCAACAGTAGGCCATGCCTTTCTTTGGAACCAGACAAAAATACACCGAGGAAAATGTCAAGCACACTTGATTGTTTTTCGTGCAGGTTTTTTTTTATTTCTTCTCCTCTTTCACTACCGGTGTGTAACACTCAATGAATATGGGTAACTTCACTACGGTAAGCACTGAACTAAGAGCTTCAAGGAAAATGATATTTTCACTTTGCCACGCACTTGTCTATTGCGCTCGTAACTGATATATGTAACTCAATTTCCGCTTCCGAAAACGTTCCCCTGCTTGCTCTAATGATGTAACGAACCTCGCCAACGAACGTGGTGTCAATCGGTTTCGCCCATCGCAGTAGGCCTTCGTACTGGATAAGATGTGAAAACGGAAACTTGTGCTTTGTAACTGGTCAGAGGTATGCTTCATTGGGTCAAAACTACAACTTTTCATTCAGGTATTTCCTTCAATTTGAAACTATCCACAACTATCTGATGACCAAGAGTGAGAGACAACGGGTGTCCTGGAACTAGAAGAAGAGTGTACAACCTTCGCGCCAGACCGTCTCCGATGAACTGAACTGCAATGTCTAGCGCTCAACAGCGAAGGCTCCACTCGAGCCTCCACAAAAGATAGCATCACCATCCAGGAGCAGCAGCAGCAGCAGCATATCCTGTCGGGTCAGATTCGTGCTCCCCGCGCCCCGACATCGACCCCACGCACGCATACACTGACTGCTAGAACAACGCGACCAGGCACCTCCACACGTCTTGCGAATTCACTTTTTTGCAGCGCGCTGGCTGGAAAAAGCTTGAGCGCACCCACGTCGGCCGTCGACCAAATTCCGTCCAGACGGCCAGACGAGGACGAGCAGGAAAAGGACAAAAAATCAGTCGCACACGAACCCTCGCACAAATACACACGCGCCGTGTGTGCCCTATCTTCCCATATCGTTTCGCAAAATGCACCCGAACGCCCGAATGGCCCCCGAATCGCACCCCCTGTTTTCCCATCGCAGCAGGCACCAGGAAAGCTTTTCCACCTAAATCAGAGCATTTCCCCTGCAGCTGTCAAAGTTCGGCTCCGGCTCGGTCCGACCGCATCCAAGCATGCGCTTTTCCTTTTCATCGAAATCGATGAAGCACAACTTGGCGGCTCGCTGTGACAAGCAGGCCCTGCTTCAACCCAGGACCAACACTATATTGTCATGGAAATGTGTGCCTACCCCACTGCGAAGGAAAGGGTGATAGTACAATTCACTTGTTTATTTTAAAATTAAATGCCCTGCACCCTCAAACCTCGCGCGCGGTTCAAACCAAACCAGGAAACGCGGCTGAGTGGACGAGCGTTGGCTGTCGCCAAAATATTCCATGTCTCTGTTCCGCGGCGGCGGCAAGGGAAAAATGTATCCAACACAAGTAGAAATGTTTATTATCTTTGATGGCAATAAGATTTTCGGCGAATGAACAACCTCAAACAAAAAAAATGTTCGTGGAAAGTGGAAAGGACATGGAAAGCTATTTCGACAGACTGTCAGCCATCCGGCGCAAGCTGTCAGTAAGTTTTTAGCCACCCCTGCCACACCGCCACCCACTGTCATTCCCTCACGCTGATATGGCAGTCGATTGTCTTGTCTGGAATATTTTCTAACCAATCTCACTGGGCCATAAATATGAGTTTGAAGGAATAGCAATTCTTTCCATCACTTTATTATTTCTAAATGCCTTGGAACATGGGTATGGGTATGTTTTTGAATTTTCTACTTTTGAACTTCATGTTTTCAGCTTCTTTTGAGCAGCTCTGGATTTGCAATGTTTTTTCGACGTCTCTATTTCAAATTTTTGAGCATCCCTATATTAGTTATTTTCCACAACGTTCAATAACATTGATATAATTCGTTCTGGAACATTTCCGGCCCAAAACACGAAAAAAATGCTATTGGAGAAAAAATACTCAAGATTCTTGGTTTAAACCACAAAATGGAACCCAAATTTGCATACATATTTACTCATTTTTTGACGTTTATATTGACCGTGCTTAAAAATATGTATATAACCTTTAATTTTTAAATCATTTGACTCGCTCTTAACTTATAGCACATACTTTTAGTGATTTTTTTCACCGTGTATGTCAAGTAGAATCATTTTTAAATCCCCAGTGCGAAATGTCAAATGTCAAACTAGAACTATATATTATTTTATTCATTTCGAGCTTTCTCATTATTCCTTCGTTATTCGAATTCGAGTAAACTACAATTCCGATTAGAATATCATGCTTGATCGTATTATTCAATATTTTATCATAAAGCTCTCTATAGAAGTTCCCCGCAACACGTTTCCTTTATATTACACGTTTATTACTATCGTCAAATTCACATATATTTACAGGATCTACAAACAGTTATTTACAGCTAACAACTAACGACGGTAAAATCCGCTCTGCTCCAACCGTTCTTCCTAAAAGCTAGAGCCTACCCGAGCAGGAGAAAATAGCTGAAGAATAACAAACTCAGGTATGGAAAACCGAGTACCTACAACCTGAATGAGGTATTAAGTAGCCCTGCATAAGAGGTAAAATACCTAAAATAATAACTGGTGTGTATTCTGTGCATAACGCGTGAATAATGACATCAGGTATGTCAATACCTAAATAAAAATCGGAGAATTTTCCATACAAATAGCGATTTTTCCATAATTGAATAATGCCTCAAGCAGTCCTCAACACCAAACCAATAACTCGTTGAGGTATTTCATCAATACCTACAAAATACCAAAATAAGTTATTTTCAATACCTGGATAACATTGTCTTGGTATGATACCTGACTTTGGTATGCTCCAGTTATGTGGCAGTTATTCATTCCTGCTCGGGTACTGACGATAATTTAAGGCCTAAAGTTCAACGATCCTAATAATGACGTCATTGGCATTGATATCTCTCAATGGGAGAGGAGAAGCCTTCCCGAGCCTATTCGTGACATACAAACACCATTTCATTTTTATTTAAAAAGATAGAAGAAGATATAATTTCAAATTTTCAAAAACATACCCTTGGTTTTTTTTTATAATAATTTTTTGCCTTTCTCGTACAACAAAGTTGTACCGAAAGGCTATCATTTCACTCCAAAAATCAATTTTTGATAGAAAGCTCAGATTATCAAGTCTTATATATCAATCGACACAGCTCGACGAACTGAGCAAATGTCCGTCCGTATGTGTGTGTGTATGTGTGTGTGTATGTGTGTGTGTATGTGTGTGTGTATGTGTGTGTGTATGTGTGTGTGTATGTGTGTGCTAATAATAGATCAAAGAAATGAGCCTAAGTTTTTCCTAGTAAATGTCAATTGATTGTGCCGCAACAAGTTTCATTCGATAGGCAATAGGTTGTAGTTGAACGCTATTGAATTTGGTTTGGATATTTCAAGCCATTTCAAAGATATTTAAAAAAACTTTGCGAACTTCCACAAATAAATATTTTTAATTCCCACGTTCCCATTTTCGAAGCCTAGACACGAACGCTTCTTGGACACCCTAAAATAATTTACCTGAGTTGTGAATTTAACTCATATTATTTTTGATTGACAAAGTTGTAACAAAAACCATTTTCTGCTATAGCCCAACAGTAGATGTAGTAAATTTAAGTTGCATATTCAACGGAGTGGTTTTGAAGTTATATTTCAAGCTCGAAAAGTAGTGAATAAATTGTACACCTTTTGATGTAGCATTTTTTAAGCGTGTGCGTTGTAAGGTAAGGTAAAGGAGCGACCATAAATTACGTGACATTTTGGGGGATATCTGCAAAATGTGATTATTCCGACACATGTTTTAGAGAAACAACGCAAAAAGTTTAACTGCAAAAAAGGGGGTTGAAAATAGACAATTTTTAGTAACGTAATTTGAGGACGTCCCAAACATATTAGTATATTTCCTGGGTCTTGTGCTGCATACATCTCGGCGATTAACTTACCGCTTACCGGGTTCTAATTAGTACACGTTACACACGAATAAACAAATTACCAAAAAAATATGCCAAAATCTTAAAAACAAACAACCTAGTAAGGTATGAAAGCCCTACTTGTTTTTGGGTTTTTTGGCATTTCTGCCTTTCTCGTACAACAAAGTTGTACCGAAAGGCTATCATCAGCGGCGTCATGGTCGCAATTTTTTCCGCAGTCAAGTTCGCAGATTGTGAACAATCCTCGGTACTCACTTTACGTAACTTATGTTTAGTCCCTTGCTATCAGAGCTGTCAGATCAGTGTAACACGCTAAATAAAATTTACACAAAAGGCAATTTACACGGAAAAAAATACACGGTTATGAATATTTATTGGGTACCGGACTGGTCACCGAAAATTTGATCGTTTTCTTTGGTACATCGAGGTCTTGAAATTAGTCTATGCTATCATTTCATTCCAAAAATCATTTTTTGATTGAAAGCTCAGATTATCATGTCTCATATATCAATCGACACAGCTCGACGAACTGAGCAAATGTCCGTCCGCATGTGTGTATAGGTGTGCTAATAATGCTAAGCAAAGAAATGAGCTTATGTTTTTCCTAGTAAATGTCAATCGATTGAGCCGCAACATGTTTTATTTGATAGGGAATAGGTTGTAGTTGAACGCTATTGAATTTGGTTTGGATATTTCAAGCCATTCCAGAGATATTTGAAAAAGTTTGTGAGGTACCACAAAATAAATGCTTCTCATTCCCACGTTCCCATTATCCAAGTCTAGACACGAACGCTTATCGAGGACCCTAAAATAATTCATCTGAGCTGTGAATTTAACTTGATTGTTTTAGATTGACAAAGTTGTAGCGAAAACCATTTTCTACTGTAGCCCAACAGTAGATGTAGTAAATTTAAGTTGCATATTCAACGGAGTGGTTTTGAAGATCTATTTTAAGCTCGAAAAGTAGTGAATTATTGTACACCTTTTGATGTAGCATTTTTTAAGCGTGTGCGTTGTAACAGGTAAGGGAGCGATCATAAATCACGTCAGTATGTGCAAAATGTGATAGTCCCAGTGGGGTGACACGGCTGTCAAACTCGGTACATCGCCGCTCCACCCAACATCATTTTTGGTACGGCGCGTTTTGGTATCCACTTTCTGGTCGGTTTACCCTAACTTGCTCCTGATTTTCGGGTGTGTGGCTCGTGTGTGGCTAGGGCTTATTTCAGAAATTACACATTTCAAGCGAAATCGTTGTTTTTGATGATTATTTCTCTTTCCTTATCACTTTGCACGATATTATATGTAGCAGCGAAGCAGTGTCGATGTTTCCAGCGCATTTTTTCCGTGAATTAAGCAATCAAAAAAAAAATTGGACGCCATGTTGAATTGAATGCTGGGTAGATGATTCTGGCCCTTCGTCATCCCCCTGGATAATCCCGATACATGTTTTGGAGATACAATGCAAAAAGTTTGATTGCAAGGGAAAAAGGGGTTGAAAAAGGACAATTTTTATGTAACGTAATTTGAGAACGTCCCAAACACATTACTACACTCAGAAATAAAAGTATACACGGAATTACTATTAATTACGCATTTTGTATCCGCATCTCTCTCACTCTCTTTCTGTTTTCATGCTATCTGGTGCTTCGCCTGGGTTGACGAAACACTTCTCTTCAACCCAGGCTAAACGGCAGATAGCATGAAAACAGAAGGAGAGTGAGAGAGATGCGGATACAAAATGCATAAATAATAGTAATTCCGTGTATACTTTTATTTCTGAGTGTACATTTAATGGGTCGTGTGCTGCATACATCTCGGCGACTAACTTACCGCTTACCTGGTTCTAGTTAGTACACCAAGAAAAAGATCTACTCAGTGGCTGAGATAATTTTACTCAGAAATCGAAAAATCGATTATTTTTCTTACTCGTTTCAGCTGAAAGTGGGACAACCCGTTGCCAATGAGTTGTCCCACCATTAATGGAAACTGAGCAAGAAAACAAAGGATTTTTCGATTTCTGAGTGAGACCAACTCAGAAACTGAGTAAAATTTTTGGCAGGTTTACACGTTACGTATAGTACACATATTAATGTAACATTTTTAAGCGTGTGCTTCGCTAAGGCAAGGGAACAATCGTGAATCACGACACGCTTTAAGAGGTACTCACAAAGTGTAATAATCCATGCACACATTTTGGAGATGAAAATGTTAAAATGTTGACGTAGAGGGAGAAAAGTGATTTAAAATGGAAAATTTCAATGTGACGTAATCTATAAACGTCTCGAACATATTAATATATTTAATGGTTCGTGTGTTGCATACATCTTGGCGATTAACTTACCTACCATATAACGAATAAATGTACATTTGTCAGGTTCTAATTATCACCTACCGAGGAAAATTTCTACTCAGTCACTGGGTTGAACTTACTCAGAAATAGTTTTGTTTTCCTACACTGAATAACGGCTTGCGGTTGAAATTACTATGAGCCATTTTACGAAGTGACAACAATGTTGATGTTGATATCGATTTTCACGGGTTTGGACGCTATCTCCTGCCAAAATTTCATTCATAAAAACGGCTCGTGAAATGGACTATTCTGCAGGATCATTTTAAATATATACACGGAGAAACTGAAAAACTCAAAATTAGGTTTTTTTAAACTCAATTTTGAGTTCTTTTTCATCTCCCTTTTCATGCGCTCTTTCTATTGTTATCAGAGAGTGAAGAGAGAAACACCCCAACTTTTGCAGTTCTGTGCGTCAAGCCAACACTGAGTTTCTAGCACAGTACTCAAATTTGAGTGAATACAACCTAGTCAAAATTTCGGTTGGGTGGAAAAAACTTAAAATTAGGTATTTTTTTTCACATGGAAGCAAGCGGGAACAACCCAACAAAAACATCGATTCCATCAACTCAAAATTGGCTTGACGCACGCAACCCCGAAGTTGGGTGGAAAGAACACACTTTTGGGTGGTTTCGTCTCTCCGTGTACATCGCCACTAAATTTGTGCAGACTGAGTTTCGCTTCAATTCAACATATAAATACTGTCAATTTTATAATTGACCCAATTTACAACTAACCCTTTACACTGAAATTAGTTTTGTTGTGAAAACTAACTGAAAGACGGCTTGCGGTAATGACCAGCATAAAAATGATTCCAAATTTACCATGGCAAAAAAGTTGATCATCGTCCAACAAACGCTTGTTGTCTGCGTTTTGTTCCCTCTCATATGAACCCAGTTGCCAACAGATTTTTTGATTAGCGGGGTAACATTGATTGGCTTGACCGACCTCATGAAATGTTCATGGATCATTTCCAGTATGCTTCATTTTAAGTTTTTTACACTTTTCATAAGTCTTATTTTATGAAGTTTGTCATAATCAACACAATGAATTTTCATGAGGTACCGTAAACTGGGATCAAATTGATCAGCGGAGTGAAATTGATCATTCGGGTACTACATTGTAATTTCATACTAGGAACTCTTAAGCGTCGTAATGATCTTAAACTTTTTACGTCATCTGGTTCGTAGATGTCTAGAGATGAGTGTAGACTTTTATTTTTTTAGAAAAAAGTTTGTTTTGCCTTATTTTTTTTAGGAATTTGCAATGTATTTCTCATTTGGCTGTGATCATTGCTACTAAACAATCGATTGCCAATAGAAATTTTCGTAAATTCTATGTTTTAACATTTTTGTGGAGCCTTGGTTGGGAAGTTATGTAGCTAATCAGAACATTAAATAATTAAAAAAAAGTTTGTTTTATGATGAAATAGTCATTTATTGTGATAGAAATCACTTATTTCAAATTCAATTGCCTACCTTTAGGCGTTAAAGGGTAAAGTTCAAAATTTAATTTTGCATTTAAGTATTAAATTAATTAGTTGTAAGATTTTAAACGCGTTATTCGGTTTTAGAAGAGCAAAATTAAGCGAAGAAGGATATTTTCCTTTCCAACCGATGCTTAATTGTATACTGGTCAATTTCGCCCCAAAGTGGCATTTAATTTTTTTTGATTTTTAGAGCTATTTAACGTAAAGTTTAAATTGTTGAACAAAATTCTGTCACATGGTTCCATGGAGATCCACTAGGTACTGGTTTTACAGAAATTCTTTGAATTGTGAAATATTTGAATTGTCACTGATGCTATCCGCAAAAGTTGTTTTAAAGTGATCAATTTGACCCCGGATTACTATTCTTATGGCTTCCATAATATTTAGATATAGCAAAAGTTCATAAGGTGTTTTGATGAATTTCGTTAGTTTATTCGCTGGGTGTACTAAATCGATATCCCTGATTTCGACTATGATGTCCAAAGTCATACAAATTATGTGCTTTTTTGTCACTGTAGTATTAAAACCGTCTAAACTAATAACGCCTTAAGGTAGGCAAACTTTTAGGGAATTGAAAACCTTCTTTTAATAAATCGTATATTTCATCATTCCCGGTTACGGACTACGGTCGCGTCGTGTACTGAGTACACGCACCATGAAAAAAAAACACATTTGTGGTACACAGCGTGAGCGTGGTGTCGCTGAGGGTGGTTGAAGACGCGACTGTTCGAGGGTTAAGAAGGATCACTTTCGTAGTGTGCCGCGCTTGTTGATGAGAGTGAAAATTTTCGCTCCCGTCATTTATTTTTAGGTTAATTTTTCATCAAATTTTTCATTTTCCTCAATATTAAATGTTTTTGATTCCTGTATAAAAAGGACCAAAAATTTTGTTTTGGGACTGAATCACCTTCCTCAGCGTCATGCTCAAACTACTTTTCTTATATAAGATGATGGTAACGAGTTTCGAGCTTTCGAATATGGATGGGATAGTTCATTTTTTCAAAATTGATTCATTAAGTTACACTCATAGCACAATTATGGGTTAGGTAGGGGGATTAGGGGCATAATGGACACCCTAAGCAAATGAGTATGTTAGGCCTGTATAACAAACAAAAACTTAACATATTATCAGTTGGCTTACAACTTTAACTTGTTTCCTACGTATTTCAATCATTTACAGCAGGTAGAATGTCATTATTGCGAAGAAATAATGAATTGTAAACCGTGTGTTTTTTGGGGCTGTCAGGAAAGGTACGGGGCGAAATGGACACCCATCGGGGCATAATGGACACCCCTGCATATTTTATGCTGTATCTTTGATAATATCAACTAGTTAAGTAATTTGCCTACGGAGATCAATACCACAGATATAATACTCCATTTTAGACGAGTTTGCATAACATCAAAGTAAATTAAATGAATTTTAGGCTAAAATAATCGGATTGATTTTTTACACACTCTCTAAAACGCCTAACAGTATGCAACGCGCATACATCCATTTATAATTGCCAGTGTTCATTTCGCCCCGAATCGACTACAAAATTGAAATTGCTATTTTGAGTAAGTTCTGATCAAAAATATAATACTTCAACCATTGCTAAATCTGCGTGTATATGTAGATAAGCTAACATTTTATTTGTTTTATGGTGGACACATTCAAACACGCGCAGTACCTTATTTGCTGCTGCTTCGAAATTATAAGAAATCCACCATATGAAAAACATACTTCAATTTCAATGATATTTTGGTTATTTTGAAGGAATATAAATGATACTTTTGAAAAATAGAACAATGACTTGTTCCTTTACAGTTGTGCATTAAAAGTTTTACATAAAAGTCAACGGTTTCGACAAAAACAGGGGTGTCCATTTCGCCCCGGGTGTCCATTATGCCCCTAATCCCCCTACCTACTCAAGAAGCAATCTTTTCATAATCGATTTTCATACAGAAACAACACTAACTTTATTTTACATTCTTATCATTGAAACTCCTTTTTATTGTTTTATATAAAGATCTGCTTGTAAAACTCACTTTAAGTGATGAAAATTACTAAGAAGTTGATGAATAATGAAAACTACATTAATGGGCCAAAATTGGCTGTGTAACAATTATGGGTCAACTTGTTGTCTATTATTTATTTAGTTACTCAAGTTTTGTCTATTTTGTTAATGAATGATCACTTATTCTCGTTAGATCAACTATAGTAGAATCTAAAGCTGGTTTAAAATCTCTTAACGAAGCGTGTTTTCATGATTTGAAATCAATTTTTCAAAATTGGGACCAAATCTTCATCCACCCACACCACCGATAAACGCCTAAAAGTATGCAATGTCTATGACGCAGAACTCTCAATTACATTGGGGACTACGAAGGTTGATGAGCCGGGAAACACTCTTCCTACGGGGTTTCTTATGGGAGTATGAGTGAAAAAAAAGCAAAAAATCTTCCCTCCTTCACTTTCTCACAGAAAACCGCAAACAAAATCATCACCTTCGTAGTCCCCAATATACAGTGACCCCACACCGATGAATAAACTTAATTGTGTACACTATTTATAAATCACCATGTTGATCAAATGAGTGATCCATAAACTGTGGTCATTTTTGCCGATTCATAAATTGTGGGGTTTCTGTATGCTACACAAACAGTCACCCATAATTGCGTGATTTTCACGCAACAATAATGAGTTACTTAAATTTTGTCTGAAATTAGCTTTAATTCGCCTTGACGGAACTCTTTGAGAGAATTGCTCTGTGCGTGAAAACAATTTTTTTTAACATGGGAAAGGATAGGAGCTGCATTTTCAAATGCTTCTAAAATATTTTAGGGACTTCAGATTGAAAAAAGAGTTAATGTTTTGCAATATACTTTCAATTAGCTACACTATAACTGGTTTTAGACAAAATGTTTTTAAATCACAATGTTATGTCTATAATATAGCGTATCAAAATCTCATTCGATAACATTAAGAACGTTTTGCTTAAAAAAATTTCTATAAAGAATTAGAAGCATTTGAAAATGCAGCTCCTATCCTTTCCCATGTTAAAAAAAATTGTTTTCACGCACAGCGCAATTCTCTCAGAGAGCCTCCGTCAAGGCGAATTAGCTGCAATCACATTAGTTTCCACATTAGGAACGCAAATTTTACCTTTGTTCTGGTGGCGATACCATTTCGTACTTGAAAATCACTGAAGATCACTTTTACAGAGCTTACGAAAGCAGCGCACGCACTTTCCTTTACTAACAATCGAAGCGTTACTTTGACAGATGGTTTTGCACCGAACAAAAGTTTTTGAAAATATGTATGTTATTATTGAAAATACTGTCACATGGGAAAATATTAGGAAAATTTGCTGAAAAACTATCAAAGATACCCCATTTTATTGTATATTTTTGGTACACCCTTAAAAAAATTGCTATAACTATTACAAGTTCAAGCTTCTATGTTGCAGGAGCTAGAGAACGTATTCTACGAGAAAGGCACTATCACCGCTAGGTGGATTAATCTGGGTTTTTGTAAAAAGTTCACCTCCAGCCTCAAAATTTGCCAAGTGGCAAATTTGGCCGCATGTTTCCAACTATTTTTTCTGGAATTTTTATTTTTCTTCGATTCTAAGAACAAACGAGTGTTGTTTGAAATCATTGATGTCAATAATAGATTTTACGTACAAGTTCCAATACCCAAGGAAACATACATATTTTTCCTCATACAGCCATAGTCCAGCTACAGCGTGTGGTAGTTTGGTACAAATCAGGTAGGCTAAGGACTATAATTCAGTTTATGACCAGTCCAACTGTCCAGAAGAAATCACGTGACCCTCAGCGAATTCGAAAAATCACAAGAATAATAAAAATGCATTGGACTTTGTAAAATATTAGCAGAGTTATTTTTTACTGTTTTTTTTGTATTGATCAAAAGAGGATCAATTATTTCTCAGTTATGTGAATTTTCAGACCATCTCGAATAACAATTGATAAAATTCATATTTTTTGCCTTTCTCGTACACTAAGTGTACTGGAAAGGCTATATGTTCACTCCAAAAATGACTTTTTGATAGAAGGCCCGGAGGGTCGAGTCACATATACCAATCAACTCAGCTCGACGAATTGAGGTGATGTCTGTGTGTGTGTATGTATGTGTGTGTGTGTGTGTATGTATGTGTGTGTGTATGTGTGTGTACAAAAAAAACTCACATCACTTTTTGGCAGTAAACCTCAACCGATTTTAATGACCAACGGTTCATTCGACGCGGAATCTGGTCCCATTGTTTCCTATTGAAAATGGTTCGAATCGGTCCAGCCGTTCCGGAGTTATGGCCATCTAGGTGTTCCGGATCGGTACCCCAGGAAGTGGCCAGATATGAAAACGATACAAACCCATTCATGCGACACATCAAACCGCGGCACTTTCGAAAACATGATGAATGGTAAACAGGAAAATAGTCTCGGACCATATCTGAACCGGTAGTGTTCCGGAACCGGTTCCGGGTGACCCGCCGGAAGTGGCCAAATATGAAAGTGAACCAAACCCATACATGCGACACATCAAACAGCGGATTTTTCGATAACCTGATAAACAGTAGGCAGGAAAACATTCTCAGACCATATTTGAACCGGTAGTATTCTGGAACCGGTTCTGGGTGTTCCGCCGGAAGTGGCTAAATATGAAAGTGAACCAAACCCATGCTTGCGATACATGAAACAGCGGCTTTTTCGATAGCCTGATGAACAGTAGGTGGGAAAATATTCTCGGACCATATATGAACCGGTAGTGTTCCGGAACCGGTTCCGGGTGACCTGCCGGAAGTGGCCAAATATGAAAGTGAATCAAACCCATGCATGCGACACATCAAACAGCGGATTTTTCGATAACCTTATAAACAGTAGGTAGGAAAACATTCTCAGACAATATCTGAACCGGTAGTATGCCGGAACCGGTTCTGGGTGTTACGCCGGAAGTGGCCAAATATGAAAGTAAACCAAACCTATCCATGCGATACATCAAACAGCGGCTTTTTCGATAGCCTGATGAACAGTAGGCAGGAAAACATTCTCAGACCATTTCGGAACCGGTAGTGTTGCAGAACCGGTTCCAGATGTCACGCCGGAAGTACCCAAGTACAAAAGTTAACCAAAACCTTACATGCGACGCATCAAATCGCAAGCTCTTCAGGCAACCTGATAAACGGTTAATAAAAGAAAATAGTTTCAGATCAAATTTGGAACAACCGATAGAATTCCGGAACCGGTTCCGGGTGTCCCGCAGGAAGTGGTCAAATGTAGTAGAGATCAAAACCCATGCCTGCGGCACATTAAACAGCGACTTTTTGAATAACGTGATGGTCGATTAGCCAGAAAATAGGCTCAGACCACAACGAAGATCTTTATAAAGGCTACCGATAGTGTTCCGGGACCGATCTAGGGTGTCCAGCCGGAAGCATGCGACACATCCAACCGCGGTCTTTTTTTAAACCATGAGGAACGATTAGCAAAAAAATAGGCTCAGACCACATTAGAGGCTACCGATAGTGATGCAAAACCAGCATTGGGTGCTTCGCAGGAACTACAAAAATGAACAAAGTCAATGCAAGCGATAAATATGTGTAAGAGAACAAAATCTTGACTGAACTAAGGCCACATACATACAGACGTCTTACTCTACTCACTCTCCATTGGAGAGTGAGTAGCAGTACTGCAATTTTTCGACAGGCCTTTATGATAGCGATATTTTGCTTTTTTCATTTTCTTCGTTTTGTTTTTCCTGTCAATGTTGCTTTCCGATCAGCAACACGGGAGCGAAATGAAATAGGTACTCACACTCACATGCAGCGTGCTGAAAGCGAGAGCTGACCGGGCTAAATTTCCATTCAATTTTCTGTATTTGAGTGTTTTCACCCGTGGTATTGTATAGGGCACTCACTCTCAGAAGCCACCGCTTGAGACGAATGGCCTGTCAACATGAGTAGTGTGTGAATGATTGGGAATTGACCTTGTTGGGTTGCTCATGAATGGAGCTCTCGGACTCTGTCAGTTCTCACATCGAGGAACTGAAAATGACCGCCGCAGTCATTCATTTTCGGCTGAAAAACAGGCACTGACACTGATATTTTGCAGGACTGCTCTCCATCGTCAATGATTGAATCAAATATTAATCGTTTTTGCTCGTTTGACGTCTACTCACTACCAACATCAAGCCAGCAGCGGCTTGTGAAACGCAACCTGATTAGCATTTGGCGATTATTTTTTTTGTAACGATGAATATAATAGCAATATGTTACAATTGATATGTCTTTTTTTCTGTACTAAAGCAATCTCATCAAATCACTGAGGTGTAAAAATATACAGTAGGATAGGTCAACGTTATATGAGAAAATGAAAATTATCGCATCAAAGCTTTTTCAATCCTCTTTTGCGTCTAAAACTACTGGGAATTTTTTTATGGGATTTAGATGGGCAATTTCACTTGCTTGCATTTTTTGTCAAATTTTACATGAATTTTGAAACCTATGATAATAAAATATAGCCTAAAGTGTGAAGAAAAAACTATGTCGAAGACCGTAAAGTCATCTGTGATTGTGAAAGACGTTATATCCTAGCTTGTAATAATCGTCTTGATGTTGATCGGTCTTCAGTGATAGTGAAGGTGCTCAGGCAGTCAACTGAAAACTCTGATATTTTTCAGCTCTGTCTATACGTTTAACGTAACGTCGGAATATGTTCAATTATTAAGTTTCCCAATTTTATTAAAATTATTGCTTTTCTAAATAAGGTATTCTCAGGATTCAGGAACAGTTCGCATTACGTCGACGGAAATATCATGCTTCGGAATGATGGCCCATGCACAGAAACTAGCTAAACAAAGCAATAGTCGAAGATTCCAAAAACAGGGACCGAATTCTAGACCGTCCGATAGGTAGGAGATTGTCCGCATCACGACGGTTTTAAACCGAACGGACTCAATAAATACCAAAACTTCCGTGTGACATTTTTAAGTTAATCGAGGCCATCTTGACTAGGAAACCTTGACCGATTAAACCCTTGAAAAGTCCCCATACGGACCGGAACGTCGGAAAAAATCATAAACTAATGTTTTCGATTCCCCCAAAAGGCTGAAGCCAACATTGTGAAGCAAAATCATCCCAGTCGTATCCCAACCAAAGAAAGATCATGAGTTCATGTTCGACGAGAAAGGCACTATCACCACTAGGTGGATTAATCTGGGTTTTTCTGATTACTTTTTATTTTTTTGATTCATTTACACATAAAAGTCCAAAAGAAAATCTTCCATTATTTCAACCAAAAATATCCTAAAAAACAGTTCTTCAAAAATGGTTTTAGAAAGTTTTTTTATATTCTTGTAGATTTTACAAAATGGCCTTCATAGACGCATTGAGTTTCGCATGGACAAATTGTCATAGGGTGCGGGCACCGGTTTTGGCCAGTCTAAGGGAAATTATTTTTATAAAAATAACCAATAATCGAATGAAAACTACCAATGTGTCAAATGAAAGGTTTCGATCTATTCTTCATTAGAAAAATGCAGAAATCAAGCTAATACTTGATTTTTGTATTAAAAGTGGCACTGGCCAAAATAGAAGCATTGCCGCAGTTCTGGCCATATTCTCAGCTTTGGTTTCTATTTTGGCCAATCACGTGTATTTCTTATGGGAGTGGCCAAATTAGAAGCACCCTGGCCAAAATAGATATATGGGAGCTGATTTTTTAAGAAAAATTATTTTTTTCTTCCAGTTTTTAATCAAAATGTATGGTTTTCACAGCTGTAATCATCATATTATATTAGAATCTACTAGTAAAAAATAAATTCATGCCAATTTATATCGTAACAGACTGAAAAACGCACTATGGCCAAAACTCCGGGCTGGCCAAAACTGAAGCTTCTACCCTATACAATTTTTGGCAGTTTTCTAGTAATTCTTCTCTCAAGATGCCAAATATTTTAATTGGCCAAACATTTACCAAGAAAGCGTTCGATAAATAACGGCAGTATTTCGTTTTCTTTCTATAAACTAAAATGAAAATGTATTCAGGAGTTCTTTTAAAGTTACACTGCATATCATTCCTGAAATATTGTTTGAAATTTCTATTTAGGACAAGGTTTTTGGAATACATTGTTCCAATTTTCTCGAGCCCAAATCTAGAGAACCGTCAAACGTATGTGGCTGAATATGTAACTTTATGCTTGCTTCCGCACAGTAAACATTGAGTAACATATTCTTAGCCAGATCCGTTTGACGCCGGTTCTCTATATTTGTGCTCGAAAAAAAATTAGCTATGTACTCCAAATACCTTGTCCTTAAAGTAGCGTTTCTCAGTTGTCTCATTGTCAACTTTCAAAAGATAAACCAAAAGATTAGTTAATGTTGTACCGACTTTTCGAACCCTCTAAGCAGAATACCCTCTTCGAATGAGTGTAATCAGTTTCGTATATTTTAAAATTAGGCGGAATTAAAAGGTACGAAACTGATTACACTCATTCGAAGATTAGTTAAGTTAATTCACAGTCAATACAGTAGGTTAACTGCAGTTATTCGGCTATTGCCATTTGTGAAATTGCAGAGTTATTATGTGATTGATTTTTTTTTTGTTTAGTTTCCAAATTTCAAATGTAAAATGTTTTTCTTCTGTTCATTTCCTTGATCTGATATAAAATTTGTATACTGACAGGATATCTTATAAATAAACTTACACGTTAGAAGAACTTCTTAATACTAGAAGTACTTTTTAAAAGTCTAAAATTAATAAAAGAAATTTGCGAAACAAATCATCCTATGAATTTCACGAGTATGTATCTCACACAAAGATTCGTTGAAATATTCCTCCATGACGCACAAAAGAATATGGTTGAAAACTCCTATCAGGAATGCGATAGAACATGCTTAAAAACTCTGCCAGAAATACTTGTTAAATTGAATTTTCGAAATTGAATTTTCGACCAATATATCACTTTGATTGCCATAACTTTTCCGACATTCAACCGATTTTCAATCTCTTAGCATGGTTTTCTTTAAAATAATTACTTAAACTTGAAGAACATCATTATTTTTTTACAAAATCATGCTGAATATAGATTTTCTTTATTTTCTCTTCCTTTAACTCCATATTTCAACGTTATGGTCCGGTGACTTTTCAACTGCTTGACCACCCAGGTAACAAATAAGCATTTAAATAAGCTGTATTTCAGCTATAAAACTGCATTATATCTGCTTGCTGCTGTATCGTAGCAGTTCGACTGCTGAATTGCTCTATATTAGCAATTTAAAAGCTATTAAAAATCTGACAGATGTTGTGTAACATTTCAAATGCACGATTTTTTTTGGTTAACAAGAATCCTAACTGCTACTTCATTGCCATAAAACTGCTAAGAGAGATGAGCGATGCTAAAACTGCTACAATTTCAACTTTTCGATTCATGTGCCACGACTATAGGAGCCATTACCATTCAGATATCCTATCATTTACTGGTAGCAACGAAGCAAATCAATGAGAGAACAAATGTTTTTCAAATAAATCCCATGGAATAAGAAACCAATTATGCCATCGTGTATTATGTGTCACATAATTTATGTGGATGGTTTAACTATCAGCACTTGTCCGAGCCGTTGTCCGGACACAGCAAAATAACTGCCGGTGTGGTACTCAAGCCTTCAATAGATCAAAAATCAACGCACATTATCTGATCATCTATAGCTTACCCAGTAGCGCGGTTCAGCATCATCATCAACCAGAGGATTGTGGTATCAAATCCCAATTTCAGCGGGATCAGCAAAAAACAACTGCAAAAGTAAACAACAACCTCAAAAGTTGCACAGGAGAGAGTGAGTAAAAATAGAAAGGGAAGAATATCACGCAGAAAAAAAATTGTAAACACAATTAAATTCTAGTTCAAATCAACCGATTTTTCAGTTTACTATAGCGACAAACTGATTTCTAGTTTAAGCTGAACTGTTCTATTGTTTGACAATACAAATATTTTCATTTGTCGAAATTTTTGACAGTTTGTTAAAACAAACAGAGATATGGTATTTTCAACATGAAATAATGGATTGACTCAATCGACAGCACTTTTGCCAATAACAAACCCGCAATGTGATTGTGATGGTGACGGCAGCAACTGCGGCAGCTCGGCAATCTATTTTTAGACTGTCGATAAGCGGATGGGAAGGAGAACGAGTGAAAAAAAAGGCGAAACCGATCAACTTTTTGTGGATGCTGTCGTGAGTACCTGCGCGTTATCCATCACGGCCAAAGCTGCACTTGGAAGTTGGCGTGATGGATTTGCTGCACCTTCTTCGTTGTGGCGATGTTGGGGTAAGCATTTTATAGATGTGTGAGTACTTTCGGACCATGTTTATGGCTTTTATTTTGTTGAAACAAATGAAATTTTTGACATTATATGAAATGACGGTAATCGGTTGTTTTTATCGATAAACTCTAAATAAAAATAATTAAATATAGCTATGAAATAAGTAACTTCTCAGTTTGAAAATCAACCATGCGTTTTATTGTTTTAAACAAGCGTCATTTTTCTGCGTGATGAAGCGACTGAAATGCGCAGGGAAAAATATTTTTGTTTATGTTCGATGTTTTGGCGATGGGAAAGATAAGCATTTAATCAGCCGTATTTTGGGCCAAAACCTGCATTTATTTAGCACTTATGGCACATATACAGCATATTAGCA